>NC_058382.1:39686305-39956305 GCF_018350175.1 Felis catus
AATATGTTAATTGCTTATATTATTGATAACATTTTTTCTTGAGCTTATTTTATTGTAAGAATACAGTATCTTATATGTATCATATATATAAATTATATACATATATACATATATATAATTTTCAACATATGTGTTAGTCATTTATATTATTGGTAAGGCTTCTGGTCAACAGTAGACTATTAGTAGATAGGTTTCTGGGGAGTCAAAAGTTATACATGGATGTTCAACATGCGTTTGGGGAAGACGTTTAACACCCCAAACCCCAAGTGATTTAACAGTCAACTATACTCTAAATCTTAAATTATATTCTACTTTCCACAAAACTTTAGAGTATTTATTAATCTCTACCAGAATCCACATTTTTTAGTCTCTCCACAACTTAAAATGAAGCTTCACTAGATAGCTGTATGTGAATCTAATTTATTCTTTTATTGAATATATTTATTATTCTTATTTCAACCATTAGGATCATAAGCTACTCCCCCAGATAAGCTGAGTATGTTGTAGACAGCTGGTTCTTGCCATATGAAATGTAATTTCTATCAAGTCTTCAAGTCATTACAGTTATCTCTCATGTTACTGATTCACCAACAATTATCTATTCTTCTAAACCTAGGCTTCCTGAAGACTTGATTAATAAAAATACTACACCTATCTCTGCTTCAACCATATTTCCATTTTCCTGATAGACTGACTCATCAGTGTAGTGAAAGCAAATGAAAACAACAACAACAAAAACAAAAAAAACAATTAGAAATTAGATGAAAGACATTCACCCTACATTGCATAAGCAACATCAACCCTTTATCTTCTCTTATTGTCCTTACAAAATTGTCTTGTCTAAAACTTAAGAACAAAGACACAGAAATCTCAGTCTTTTGGCTTTCAGTGTTACATGCATTATTCTCTCCTGACCAAAAATTCACGTAAAACATTTTTAAAGTCATAAAACAGATGAGACATTCATTTGCTTTTCACATTTACTTCTTTAAGTTTATTTATTTTTTGAGAAAGAAAGAGAGCAGCACATGGGGGAGGGGCAGAGAGAGATGGAGAGAGAGAATCCCAAGCAGGCTCCACACTGTCAATGAGTAGCCCAATGCAGAGCTTAAGATAATGACCTGAACCAAAATCAAGAGTTGGATGCTAAACTGACTGAGCCACTCAGGTGACCCATACATCCTTTTCCTTTTAAAAGTAGCTTCTCACTGACTTATGGACAAAGTCTAATATTTTTCATAACTTTCCAGATTTTGTGAGTTTACAGACGATAAGACTGAGTTTTAGAAAGATCACAGTATTAACCTGTATACCAGGCATCCTGAGTTTACTTAACTATAAGGCTACCATTCTTCACCATTGTAATCTACAGATTATCCAGGGCTTATCACTTTTAAGAAACTCTCTCATTTAGGGGCACCTGGGTGGCTCAGTCAGTTAAGTGTCCAACTTTGGCTCAGGTCATGATCTCACAGTTTGTGAGTTCGAGCCCCATGTCAGGCTCTGTGCTGACAGCTCAGAGCCTGGAGCCTGCTTTGGATTCTGTCTCCTTCTCTCTCTGCCCCTCCCCCACTTGCACTCTTTCTCTCTTTTTCTCTCTCAAAAATAAATAAATATAAAAAAAAGAAAGAAAGAAAGAAAGAAAGAAAGAAAGAAAGAAAGAAAGAAAGAAAGAAAAACTCTCTCATCTAGGACCTGGAAGAAATTATGGCACACACAGAATGATTTAACAAAAGAGAATGTAATTGAGGAATTATTCACAGAGTTGTAGATAAGGCTATGGGAACCATGAAAAGATGATGAGTGACAAGCAGATTAATGACAGTTGGAAGCTGTTACCACTCCTAGAACAGATAAGGCAAAGGGGAATGACTGAGTTACCTAGAACCTGTATAAAAGGGGATTTGGGGGGAAGACCACCCAACCATATGTGTAAGGGAATTAAGCCATTTCCAGAGCCATAGCAAATCACAAAGGAAGGCAGAGGCAAAATCCCTATACTCTCTCTTTTTGTGCCTTTTTTTTATCTCCTGTTGGTGCCTCCCTTGGCCAAACCCAACAGAAGTTAGAGTATGGGAACTCACGAGGGGCCATCTTTACACATCACAGAGCAAGACAGAGAAGGCATGGAAAATGGATGTGGAGGGCAAATAAAGAATAACTAGCACAGAAACTTTTCTTTTTACTCCCCAGTGGTGTTAGGTGTCCCTCCAAGGAGCTTTTTTTACATCTTGTCTTTTCTTCATATAAATTCTTATCACATTCTATAAAAATGTCCTTTTTAATTATCAGAGCCATCTCCTTCCCACAGCATGTGAGATCTTTAAGAAAAAAGATGGATTGTGACTTTGTGTTTTGTTTTGACAACTGCATACCTAGTGACTAAAATAATGAGTGGGATGTGTTTATTACTAATGCAATGCTGAGTACATAAATGATTGAGAATGAGTACATGTAAATGACAAAGATCCTTTCCAAACGCTCAAAATTCCAAACAAGTTTTGCATGGATCAGCCTTAATACCTCATTAAGATTAGAGCATCTAACATATCTGTATAAGAGAACCCCACAGTTGTCCATTTGTGTATTACTGATTTTTCCTGGAGGCTACATTTGCATAGTAAACTCTGTTATTACTTGGATTATTTGTTTATCTTGCATGGATTGGGGAATCAGCACAGACACAATTACAAGAGGAGTTGCTACATTACATTGCATAACTCCAGGAGGGACCATTCATATTATGATACACATTAGTGGTACCCTCTTGACAGTGTGCTGGAGCCCTAATAAGTAGCTAAAGCTCTCCCAAACTGTGGCCACTATCCCCACTACAATTGTTTTCAATATTCTCACTGTATTCAAGGAACTGCTGACAGTGGTTCTACATATCTGTGAAACAAATAAATGAACTGGTAGTTTGGTGTTGATAAACCCATACATTCAATTTAAATAATTTGGTACATGGCTCACTTTCCACTAATGTGTTACATATATATTATCTTGGGTAACTCTACCCAATAGTTACACCTATATCATAAAGTAGATACTAACCTACCCCAGTTTTTCTCACGTTAGAAGAAAAAGAAAAAAAATGAAGCCAACTGCAAAAGGTTTGGTAATAATAAAATCATATAATATTTACAAAGCAAACAGCCCAGTGCACACAACCTAATATAAGCACAACTAACACATTATCCTTCAGATCATTTCTAAATTCTGGGAAAATGAAGCAAATTAAGGGCACATTTCTTTCATTATATAATAAAATCCCTCTTTAATATCATCACTCCCATTTTCTTTTCTGGTTAAGATAGTCTGATAAAAAACCTCAGGCATTTGTTTACCCGTACTATTTTCTAATAATTTTGACATAGAAGACTATCAAAGACATTTATGGCCAGATAAGTAATATTTCTTCCAGAATATCTCTGTATCCCATTCTGTAAACTGTGAATTTGCCATATATATATATATATATATATATATATATATATATATATATGTGTGTGTGTGTGTGTGTGTGTGTGTGTGTGTGTGTATGTGTGTGTGTGTGTGTAATCTTTTAAGACCATTTATTTGTCTACTGATACTCTGAAGAATTAATGAGCTTACTTCTTTGAAAAAAGGAAGGAAGCAAGCAGATTTGGGAGAAGTCCACTTTATGACTTCAGTGAACTGGTTGTGTTCTGATTAAAGAATAATGCTTAGAACTTCATATTGTCAACACAAGGGAAATTAGCATGTCCATATTTGAATTTAGTGCATCATTTGGCATGCAGTATAATGCCATAAATATGCTAGTACATGCCTACATAACAATTTGTGGCATGAATCACATGTAATATTTTCTCTGAGTTGGTTATAAAGTACATTTGGAAACCAAAATTAACCAGATGACATTTTATTATGCAGTTGGACTGATGTAATGTAAAATTTAATTACATAATATTTCACACACAGCTGTGACAAAACACATACGAGCTTCCCAGATTCACCAGCTAAGCTGAAATGGAGATGTTTTGGGGAGGTGACTGAAGTGGGATGTAGGCAAGAACATCCTCCAAAGCTGACTCTCCTCTGGATAAATGAGAATCTATTTATATGTCCTGAGGCTCTTTTCTTAAATACTCAAATGCCACTTTCACCAAGTTCCTCTGAGAGAGGGTAGATACGCTTCAGAGAATCTTTTACAACAAAGCAAAACAAGCAATACAAAACAAGATAGTTCATCTGAATCACTTTGAAAAGAATCACAAATAGTTGGTGAGCTGGTCCTACTTTAATCCCCCTTGTGTTTACAAAAGCCTCAGATTTTTGGTATCTAATTGCTAGCAAACAGCAGATAATAAAATGCACTCATCAAACCAAACAGGATTTGAGTTCATTTTGTGGCTGCATGTTTCTGTCTAAAAATACTATCTGAAATGTGCTCAATGAAAAGCCATTTTATACCTAGAGAGAGAAATTTAATTAGAATCAAGTAAACGAGTTGCCAATATCATCAATTAAACAAGCATTTATTGAGTCTTACTATTTACCCAGCACTGTGTGAGAAGATGAGGAGATATGGGAGAATGATTTTTTTTAAGTCCTGTATATCTAGTATATTTCTTTCTTGAGGTTAGGTGGCAAACACTCTCATGGGCTACACAAGAGGATATGTAATGCTTACTAAATCCATACTTTCAAAATAAATCCATTTTTTAAAATAAGAATTTAATGAGGTCCCTTCTAGACTACCTTTTCTGCTCTGACTCGGCATCCCTCTCTAGTACAAGGACTTCTTACTAGTTTTCAGGCTCTTCCTTCAGATGTGTTTGAGCAGAGGATGGAGAGAATGGAACTGAAGAGACAGAATCACCCTCACCGTCTTTATAAAGGGGATCTTCTTCTGGCCAACCTTAGAGCATTTTAACTTGCAACTCAAAGATGCAAATCTGGCTGGATATGTGGTAAATACATCAGTAAAGTTGACTCTCAGAATTCTGGGGTGAAATTACACACAGTGTTCCCAATTCATTAAAGGTAGCAAAATTCTGACAGCAAATCCATAGTGAGAAGATTAAGGAAAGCCAAGACAGGCTTCATTGTCAGTTTCTCCTTAGCAGATAGTCTTAATTCAATTAATCTAAATGCTCATTTGGGTAATTTATTGTCTCCCATCCCAAAACCATCCTGGCAATTAGGAAATTGACCTCAGCATTTCTCTAACACTGTATGGCCAACCCTGTTCAAGAGAGCATTTATGCTTCTATCCATAGTGTTTATTCTCCCTACAATATTCATTATATGGAATTCAACTCCTTATTAGGATATAATACTGCATTATTTCTTTAGGAATTCCCTCAGTGAAGGTTTTTCAGTGGTTCCACTATTAAAGCTTGTAATGGCTATTATAATAAAACATCAGTGTTTATTTTGTCTGTCTCTACTACCACATTGTAGACCTCTTACGTATGTTTCACACTTTTTATCTGTGCATTACCAGTTTTAAACACCAGGCCTGGTACAAGCTGATGGCTGAATTGAAGAAAAAATTAACTGAGATATCCCCTCTACAGAAGTTGTCTTGCAGATTTCTAAAATTCCAACCCCCAAAGGATCATTGCATTGAGGGGTTGTCAATCATTTCATTTGCAACAAAAATAACAACCACATTTGCAAACATCACATATGAGATATATCTATTTGGATAAGAAAACAGCATTATA
Organism: Felis catus; assembly: GCF_018350175.1. Taxonomy (NCBI): domain Eukaryota; kingdom Metazoa; phylum Chordata; class Mammalia; order Carnivora; family Felidae; genus Felis; species Felis catus. Next base: position 39,692,020 of record NC_058382.1, read on the forward strand.
AGTTACTACAGTAATATCTAACCACCACACTCATTTATAATATCACTATGTTAACTGGACCTAGATAAAGTAAATTTTGGATTTTTCACAGTTTAAATTTTAATTTAGATCTACCTATTAAGAAACCATATCAGAATGGCCAGGCATTACCTATTTAATTTTTCAAGTCCACTTTACAGGTCCTATGTAGGCATCTTTGTGTACCAGAAAATTCATTAATTTAATAGGTATCTATATAATTCTCTCTACTAGAATGTAACCTAAGTTGTATACTCAGATATATATAGAATAAGGAGCTAAGCCATATATGAACTTATGCAGTGCAAGACAAGAGAAAGAGTCACATTATGGAAAGAAAAGGTGGAATTCATGTCTTGAGAGAGAGAGAAAATGCCTTATCAGTGATAGTGTTTCAGTTACTAAATCCCCTAGCTGTAGGACTTCCCGGCTTCTGGAGTGTATGAAATTAAGAGGTAAATATAAGTTATAATAAAAACCCCCTTTTTGCGAGCCAACTTGCAGTTTTCTCTTATTATCTCAAACAACATATTTTTCTAAGTGGAAAATTGAATCCAATCATTTTTTAAAGTAAAAACCATTTCCAAGTCTTGACGGTTTTACTTCTATTATTTTATTGTTATTTAATTATCTTTGGACCCTTGACAAATGATCTCACCATTATAGTGCACTGTTCCATCTTCGAAAATACTGACTTCACCCAAGTCATTCATTTGTTCAGAAAAATCTGAGGTCCAAAAAGACTGGGTGGCTTAACAAGGCTGGCCAAATAATGCTAAAATGTGTTATAACTCATTATCTCATGGTTAGTCTTGAGATTTGGCATACAATGCCCATTCCTTGCTCTTTTATTATATTGCCTCTCAATGCCAAGCCTTCTCTTTCTTGTATGAATAGAGATTGGAAACAAAACATGAAGGTATACTTTGCATACTTGAAAATTAAAAAAAAATAAGCTTAATGATAGAAAATGCATTTGGAAGAAATGTGATTTCAGGTTTTTTTGTTTGTTTGTTTTTGTTCCAGCACCAAATAATCTTGATCTGTGAAGAATACTGTAAGCTTTATTTTGTTGTATGTAAGATAACAGAATATGGCTGAATTCTGTGCTTCACTTCAGTCCACTACTGCATGGGGACTTCACTGGAAGAAACTAAGTGCCTGAAAAAAAATTTATTAATAGTGGATGAGTTCTGTGTGTTGAGGGCCAGCTGGCACAGCTTACCCTACTTCTGACTGAGTGCTGAAGAGAGGATAAGCTGATAATGCTCAGTAAGCAGACTACCCTGTTCCTAGACAGTTTAGATAATAGAATATCGGTGCCAACCACTTTTATACAGCAGGGTTTCTTTTTAAGTGTGGTGAAATTAAAATAGACAAAAGAGTTCAAGATGTGCATCCTCCGTCACTCTTAGTTTGAGAGACAGATAGATAGAAAGATAAATAGATAGATAGCCAAAGAAAAATTCTCTGAACAGATTGTTGTTAGTTCAGCATTATGTCCCCATGGAAATGTCCACTTGGCCAAATGATGTCCTTAGACCATGAGGAAAGAAACAGTTACTGTAATAAGTGGCAACCACAAGTGGTTGGGGTCCTTTCTGGAAAGGGGTGTTCAATGCTTCCTAATGCTTAACTTCTTCTTACTCCCAACAAGGGTTCTGAATCAGATAGATCTGGTGTTCACATCCTGTTGGCTTTTCTACCTTTCTGTGGTGTAAAATTTGACAAGTTACTCAACTAGTCTGGGCATTTCTTTCTCATGTAAAGCAGAATGATTCATACTTGCTTTATGATGCTTCTGTAATAAGTAGATGAAGTAATAGCATAGTGAGTGATGTAAACTAAATGTTGAATAAGGGGTGGTAGTAGCTTATAATACAAATGAGGATATCATAACAATAACAAAAACCTTATTTAAAAATAGCTGAATTCACACATTTTGAATACTTAGTAAAATCATGTAATTAATATATATCTATAGATATAGATACAGACATAGATATATTTTTTTAGCCCTTCCATGTTTTGTTCTCTTTTTCATTGAGAATTGGGTTTGATATAGAAATCTAGGAAGCAGCTATTTTTTTCATAAAAATTCTGAAGACATTGCTGCAATATATTTTATTATCTAATTTCCAATTTTACTTTTGACACGTTCAATACTTTATGCATTTACATTGTTTTGTACATGACCTGCTAGTCTCTTTAGAAGGTATTAAGAATTATCTTTTTTATCTTTGGTGTGCACACTTGCGTGTGACTATGTGTATGTGTGTGTGCCCAATAGTTTGTTTTTCTTTAGGCGCATGTCGATCCTTTCAAATTTTCTACCCTTTATTTTTATGGTTTTCTCTGTCTAAAACTTGTTGACTTATTAAATGTTGAGCCTGCTGATAAACTTTTTTATTTGTCTCTACTATTTTTCATATCTCTGTTCTTTTGGCTTGCTCTTTGAAAATTCTTACAATGTTATCTTTTAAACTTTCTAATGATTAAGGACATACAGCTTTTATTTTATTTATGTATAAAAATTTTTCATATTTCAAGTTTTTTTTTCCATTTTTATTTGTTATTTGCCTTTTATCAGTTTCTGTTTGCTTATATTGGTATTTTTCATGTTGGGGAATTTCCTCAAATATCTGGTGATTTTTGGCTGCCCATTCAACCAAGTACTAAAACTTGCACATGGGAGAATTATTGGTGGCCAGGGATCACCTGTTTATGATCTATATATAGATTCCTGGCATTATCTTGGGGATATACATGTAGAGGTATTCACTGGGATCATTCAGTTTCTCTACAGAAAAAATTCTATAATTTCGTGATTTGGTGTGCATACTGTGCTTCTTAAATTTTGTGATTAGGATGGGTAATGAGGAAAGTGCCCCACGGTATAATATTTCTATGTAGCAAGTTTCTTTTCTTTGGTGAGAAGGAAGAGTCAGTGGGAGAGGAAAGAGTAATCTCCCATGAATGTGGCATGAAAAGGAAACCTGAAAGATGTCAACTGCTCTGTAAAAGAAAGAAGTATATACATAAGGAATCCCCATGTGTTTACACCTTCCTCACCTCCAAATTCTGTGCACCTCAAGGGACCTGCAGGGCAAATTATCCAACTTCTTAATGGTCTTCCTCCTCAGAATTCATTTTTGTTTTAACTCCTTCCCTTCTATGACAGCTACAAGTCCTTCATCTGGTAAATTTGTTAAAAAAAAAAATTAGTCTGCTCTTCTTTCTCTACCCATCTCTTTGTCATTTCAGTAAGTAGTAAGTTTACCCAACTTTTAAAAAAATTATTATTAGTATTTTTAATTCTAGTATAGTCAACATACAGCATTATATTAGTTGTAGGTGTACAATATAATGAGTCAACAATTCTATATTTCACAACAAGTGTACTCCTAATTCCCTTTACCTATTTCACCCATCTCCCCCCACTCCAGTAGCAATCTATTGTTCTCTACAGTTAAGAGTGTTTTTGGTTTGTCTCCTCTGTTTTTTTCCCAATTGTTCATTTTTGTTGTTTGTTAAATTCCACATATGAGTAAAGTCATGTAATATTTGTTTTTCTCTGATTGACTCATTTACTTAGAATTATACTTTCTAGATCCATCCATATTGTTGTAAATGGCAAAATTTCATTAGTTTTTATGGCTGAGTAATATATATATAATATATATTATACATGTATAATATATATATATACATATATATGTATATGTACATATATATGATATATATATAATATATATATCATATATTATACATATATAATATATATTATATATATTATACATATATAATATATATGCATATATATACATACACACATAAACATCTTCTCTATCCATTTGTGTATTGATGCTATCTGTGGATACTTGGGTTACTTTCATATTTTCTCTATTATAAATAATTCTGCAGTAAGTATAGGGCATTGTTTTCTCTTTTTTACAGCTTATTTATTTGTGTGAGAAAGAGAATGTAAGTGGGAGAGGGGCAGAGAGAGAGAGAGGGAAAGAAAATGTCAAACAGGCTCCATGTTGTCAGCACAGAGCCCAATGAAAGGCTCGATCTCACAAACTGTGAGATCATGACCCGAGCCAAAAACAAGAGTTGAACATTAAACTGACTGAACCCCTCAGGCACCCCTCAGGGATTGTTTTCTTAATTTACCTTTCTTTACTTCATTATTAGTTAATAGAAATGCAACAGATTTCTGTATATTGGTTTTGTATTCTGCAACCTTACAGAATTCATTGATCAGTTCTAGCAATTTTTTGGTGGAGTCTTTAAGGTTTTGTATACGCAGTATCATGTCATCTGCAAATAGTGAAAGTTTTACCTCTTCCTAACCAATATGGATTCCTTTTATTTCTTTTCTTTTCTTTTCTACTTTTTGTTTTTGTTTTTGATTGGTGTAGCTAGAACTTCTAGTACTTCCAAAGTGGTGAGAGTGGACATCCTTTTCATATTTCTGATTGTTGGGGAAAATCTCTCAATTTTCACAATTAAGGATGATGTTAGCTGTGGGTTTTTTCATATGTGGCTTTTATTATGTTGAGGTGTCTTCCCTCTATACCTACTTTGTTGAGGGTTTTCATCATGAATACATGCTGTGCTTTGTTAAATACTTTTCCTGTATCTACTGAAATGATAAGTTTTTTATCCTTTCTCTTGTTGATGTTATGTATCACATTGATTGTTTTGCAAATACCGAACCATGCTTGAGTCCCAGGAATAAATCCCACTTGATTGTGGTGAATGATTTTTTTAACATAATGTTGGATTCGGTTTGCTAATATGTTGTTGAGGATTTTTACATCTATGTTCACCAGAGATATTGGCCTGTAGTTCTCTTTCTTTTTTTTCTTTATCTGGTTTTGATATCAAGGTTTACCTACTCTCTATCATCAATGCAGTGAGGCTTTAGGAGGGAGAAAAATTTAATGTGCATGTGATTACTATCCTGTATTACATTTATAAGAAAAATTACATAAAATGCACAAGTGATGGAAAAACAATACATTGAACTCAGTCTCATATGACTAATTCAGACAGGAAAATATTAAAATATAATTAACAAATGGGGTGCACAGAAGCCACACAGATGTTCTCTTAAACAGAAAGCATAAAGACACACAAAATATAGATGTGAAAATATAATGATTACCAGACGAGACCTGATTGTCTTCTCTAAGTTAGGAAAATAAAATATGCCTTCCCATTCTTAAATCATCATATTCAGTACTGAAAAGGATAAAGAAGAGACATGCATATGCTGATATGGAGAGATGGATTAAACACTTGGAAAAATAATATGACAAAATGATTCAGGAATAATTTCTACTATTTGTTTTATTAATCTTGATTCTGGCAATCTATTTTTTTTCTGGCAATCTATTTTATAGAGTGGTAGGAAGAGACAAATATTTTAATAATAAGTAAATTACATGTAATGAGTGAAGAAAGTAAGATAGAAATACAGAAAAGCAACATGAAAGAAAGAAAGAAAGAAAGAAAGAAAGAAAGAAAGAAAGAAAGAAAGAAAGAAAGACTATTGGAACTCTCAGTTCTCAGTATTTAAGAATCTTTTAAAAAATCTGGGGGTTTCTGGAAGGGTATTGAGTGGGGGCTGGACTACAAGTGTGATGGACATTAGGGAACATCCTTGTTGGGATGAACAATGGGTGTTATAGTTAAGTGATGAATCACTAAATTCTACTCCTGAAATAATTATTACACTATATGTTAGCTAACTTGGATTTAAATAAAAAACAAAAATAAAATTTTTAAAAAGAAAAAAAAAGATTTGACACCACCTAATGACTAAGGCATTTTACTACAAAGAAATAATATGACTTGTATATGGGAAATATAAATTTGTTGAAACTGAAGAAAACACAAAGAAATGGAAAAACATTCTGTGCTCTCGGATTGAAGAGTACATATTGTTAAAATGTCACTACTACCCAAGCAATCTACAAATCCAATGCAATCCCAATCAAAATTGCACCAGCATTCTTCTTGAAGCTAGAACAAACAATCCTAAAATTTGTATGGAACCACAGAAGACCCCGAATAGCCAAAGTAATACTGAAGAAGAAAACCAAAGTGGGAGGCATCACAATCCCAGACGTTAGTCTCTACTACAAAGCTGAAATCAACAAGACAGTATGGCATTGGCACAAAAACAGACACATATACCAATGGAATAGAATAGATAACACAGAATTGGACCCACAAACGTATCGCCAACTAATCTTTGACAGAGCAAGAAAGAGCATCCAATGGAAAAAAGAAAGTCTCCTGAGCAAATGGTGCTGGGAGAAGTGGACAGCAACATGCAGAAGAATGAAACTGGACCACTTTCTTACACCATTCACAAAAATAAACTCAAAATGGATGAAAGATATACATGTGAGACAGGACACCATCAAAACCCTAAAGGAGAAAGCAGGAAAAAACCTCTCTGACCTCAGCCACAGAAATTTCTTACTTGACACATCTCCAAAGGCATAGGAATTAAAAGCAAAAATGAACTATTGGGAACTCATCAAAATAAAAAGCATCTGCCCTGCAAAGGAAACAATCAACAAAACTAAAAGGCAACCGATGGAATGGGAAAAGATATTTGCAAATGACATATCAGATAAAGCGCTAGTATCCCTTTATGGATGAATGGGTAAAGAAGATGTGGTTTGTATACATAATGGAATACTACTTGGCAATGAGAAAGAATGAAATCTGGCCATTTGTAGCAACATAGATGGAACTGGAGGGTATTATGCTAAGTGAAATAAGTCAGGCAGAGAAAGACAGATACCATATGTTTTCACTCATATGTGGATCTAGAGAAACTTAGCAGAACACCATGGAGGAGGGGAAGCAGAAGAAATTACAGAGAGGGATGGAGGCAAATTATAAGAGATTCTTAAGGACTGAGAAGAAACTAAGGGTAGAAGGGGGGTGGGTGATGGGCAGGGAGGAGGGTACTTGTTGGGATGAGCACTGGGTGTTGTATGGAAACCAATTTGGTAATAAAGTATATATAAAGAGCTACCCTATGATCCAGCAATAGCACTACTAGGAATTTATCCAAAGGATACAGGAGTGCTGATTCATAAGAGCACATGTACCCGAATGTTTATAGCAGGACTTTCAACAATAGCCAAATTATGGAAAGAGCCTAAATGTCCATCAATGGATGAATCGATTAAGAATATGTGGTTTATTTATACAATGGAATACTACTTGGCAATAAGAATGAAATAGTGCCATTTGCAGCAACATGGATGGAATTGGAAGGTATTATGTTGAGTGAAATAAGTCAGTCAGAGAAAAACAGCATATGTTTTCACTCATATGTGAATCTTGAGAAAGCTAACAGAAGACCATGGGGGGAAGGGAAGGGGAAAAAAGTTACAGAGAGTGTGACAAGCAAATCATAAGAGACTGTTAAATACAGAGAACAATCTGAGGGTTGATGTGGGGGGGTGAGGGAGGGGAGAGGTGAAAATGGGTGATGGGCATTGAAGAGGGCACTTGTTGGGATGAGCACTGGGTGTTGTATGTAAGCGATGAACCACAGGAATCTACCCCAAAAACCAAGAGCACACTTTACACACTGTATGTTAGCCAATTTTACAATAAATTATATTAAAAAGATAGTGATTTCAAAAACAAAAAATAGTGTTTTCACATATAAGAAAAAAACTATGTACTACTGTCATTTTAAAAAAAATTACTCACTAAATTATGCACACATGTAATATGACCAAAGCCATTAGAATAAGTGCTTAAGAAACACCCTAGAAAGAAATACATTAAAATATACCCAATGGATGGTTTTGTGTAGTTAAATAAGTGAGTGGTTTTTATTTTTCTGCTTTTCCATATTTTACACTATCATCTGAACATCTAGATTACATCTAACATTGAAGTAGCAAAATGAATTAAAAAAAATAGTGTTAGGATGAAAAAATCCTGTGAGGTTTTTTTAAGGAAAAGTAGGCCTCCACACCCACCATATTGAGCCACTGCTCTCCTGACCACTTACACATAAACTCACAACACTAGTTCCTATTCAGGCAAGAAGCCCTCTCACTACTAATTTCATCCCTTAGTAGTTGAGACACAGGCCTTCAGGTTAGTCTAACTTGTTTTAAGAGTTGGATTGTATTTGGGATGAGCACTGGGTGTTGTATGGAAACCAATTTGACAATAAATTTCATATTAAAAAAGTTAAAAAAATAAAATAAAGGGGAGGAAAAAAAGACTTGGATTGTACTCTTATACCAAAATTTCTCAACCTTGGTATTGTTGACCTTTTGGGTTCCATGACTCTTTGCTATTGGGGAAGAGATGCTGTGTGGTGCATTTCAGAAAGTTTAGCAGCATCCCTGGACTCTACCCATTGTTCTATTTCAGTGGAATATCTTTAGTGACAACTAAAATGTTTCCAGTCATTGCCAAATGTACCCTAATGTACAAACTCACCATTATTTCCAAATTAATGCCCTGCTAGTTACAGGACTTTAGAGAAGTTATCAACTTTTGATTTCCTTTTACAAATTAGGCTATTAATATATTACTCTCAGAGTTGTAATTGTTAAACATGTTTAACATACCTTGGCATATAATCTGGCCGGTGGAAATTCTAATTACTATTATTGTTCTTCTACAATTATTGTTAGGGCTTGAACTATGTCCCTCAAAAATGTATATGTTGAAGTCATAGCTCTCAGTAATTCACAATGTGGCCTTATTTGGAGATAGGGTCTTTACAGAGGTAATAGAGTAATATGAGATTTTTATGGCAGACCCCTGTTCAATATGATCAATGTCATTATCAAGGAAGGAAGTTTTGAAACATATAAGCACATAGGAAAAACACCTGGAGATGAAGGCAGCTATCAGAGTAATATTTCTATAAGCTGAAGATTGCCAAAGTTTGCCAGAAAACCATCACAAGTTCTACTGTGTAAGCCACCCAGTTCTTCGCACTGTTATGGCAGCCTTAGCAAACTAATATAAGTATTATTATTTTATTGTTGTCATTGTTATTATCATTACTATTTCTCTGTTAATCCACCTATATTCCATAGCAGCTTACTCCTTTGTAGACATTAAAAGAATGTTAGCGATACCTCTGCTAGGCAGTAAAAGATAAGAGACAGAAAATAAAACTGCTTGAATTCCATTATGATTCTTCAATATCCAGCAACAGGATTTATTTTAAAAGTATGAACTTTTGCTGGATCCTAATTCAGGTTATAAATGACAAAGTGTTAAAAACTTTTCCTCATTTCCTTAGAGTTACTCAGCTTTATAAAAAGTCAAAGTGACTTGAATAGGTGCTTCAGAAATTTTTTCGATAGAGTGTAATTGTAGATCACAGATAAAGTTTATGAGGAAAATGGCTTAATAGGGGGGTGATTGGAGTGAAAATTGGGCACAATGCATTCTGGTCCTGCTTTGGACTTTCCACAATCAGTTTACTGATTGGACATTAATTTTCTCAACTATATAATGGCAGATGGTTACACTAGTGATCTATAGGTTTCCTTGAAGCACTGATGCGTTATATTTTCATAGAGAGAAAAGAAACAAGAGCCAATGACATCAATTTCGGTTGTCTCTACAACAGGTAAGTTCATATATAATACTTGTCTCTTTTGATTATGTTTCTTGAAAGATATAAACATGTCACACAGACACACATACACAAGCTCATTAAGGATTGTGCAGCCATCCTTATCTACTTATCATAGAACAGATGAGTAAAGTCCCCTTGGGAGAAAAGCATTGATATTGTTCTTTCACAGAAAATGCATGTAGTCTTTCTAAGAGCTCTGGCACAATTCAAGACTATGTACATAATCTGAGAAGCCTACACAATGAGTACCCTAAGGATTAACTTTACAAATGCCATCATCTTCAGTTCAGGATAATAAAGAATAAATATTAGCTTTCCCGTGTAACATAATTTAATTTCCTTTCCTGTTTGGGGGGGGGGGGCTAAAACCATTTAATTGGTTATATGAAGAAAAGTCTGTTGATATGTCCCTAAAGCAGAAACCAACCAAAAATCTCTCACAAAAGACCAATCTACCAAATCTAACGTGATAAATGCTCTCTATACACACATATACCTTCCAAACAACATTGTTTGCGTGAAACTAAGGTTCAATCAGTGTAACCTCTCAAATTCTAAAATTATCAAATGTTATATTTTATTCTATTTATTTATTTTTATATGAAATTTACTTCAAATTAGTTTCTATACAACACCCAGTGCTCATCCCAACAGGCACCCTCCTCAATGCCCATCACCCACTTTCCCCTCCCCTCCTGCCCCACATCAACCATCAGTTTATTCTCAGTATTTGAGACTCTTTTATGGTTTGCCTCCTTCCCTCTCTGTAACTTTTTTTCCCCCTTTTCCTCCCCCTGGTCTTCTGTTGAATTTCTCAGGATCCACATATGAGTGAAAACATATGGTATCTGTTTTTCTCTGCCTGACTTACTTCACTTAGCATAATACCCTCCAGTTCTATCTATGTTGCTACAAATGGCCAGATTTCATTCTTTCTCATTGCCAAGTAGTATTCCATTGTGTATATAAACCACATCTTCTTTATCCATTCATCAGTCGATGGACATTTAGGCTCTTTCCATAATTTGGCTATTGTTGAAAGTGCTGCTGTAAACATTGGGGTACAAGTGCTCCTATGCATCAGTACTCCTGTATCCCTTGGGTAGATTCCTAGCAGTGCTATTGCTGGGTCATCTATTTTTAATTTTTTTGAGGAACCTCCACACTGTTTTCCAGAGCGGCTATACCAGTTTGCATTTCCACCAACAGTGCAAGAGAGTTCCTGTTTCTCCACATCCTCGCCAGCATCTACAGTCTCCTGATTTGTTCATTTTAGCCACTCTGACTGGTGTGAGGTGGTATCTCATTGTAGTTTTGATTTGTATTTCCCTGATGAGGAGTGACATTGAGCATCTTTTCATGTGTCTGTTGGCTATCTGGATGTCTTGTCTGTAAAAGTTTCTATTCATGTCTTTTGCCCATTTCTTCACTGGATTATTTGTTTTTCATGTGTTGAGTTTGGTAATTTCTTTATATATTTTGGATACTAGCCCTTTATCTGATATGTCATTTGCAAATATCTTCTTCAATTTCCTTCATGAGGTTTCTATAGTTTTCAGCATACAGATCTTTTACATCTTTAGCTAGGATTATTCCTAGGTATTTTATGATTCTTGGTGCACTTGTGAATGGGATCAGTTTCTTTATTTGTCTGTTGCTTCATTATTAGTGTATGAAAATGCAACTGATTTCTGTACATTAATTTTGTATCCTGCGACTTTGCTGAATTCACGTATCAGTTCTAGCAGACTCTTGGTGGAGTCTATCGGGTTTTCCATGTATAGTATCATGTCATCTGCAAAAAGTGAAAGCTTGACTTCATCTTTGCCAATTTTGATGCCTTTGATTTCCTTTTGTTGTCTGATTGCTGATGCTAGAACTTCCAACACTATCCTTGATCTCAGGGGGAAAGCTCTCAGTTTTTCCCCATTGAGGATGATATTTGCTGTGGGATTTTCAAAAATGACTTTTATGATGTTTAAGTATGATGTTTTAGTATGATAGTTTTTTTTTTCTTCCGTAGGATACTGCATTAAAGGGAAGACAGATTATAATGGTGATGGTGATGATGGATGGATGGATAGATGGATGGATGGATGGATGGAGAGACAGACAAACAAAATCACCAAATGCTTTGTTTACATAACCTCGTTTAGAAATATTTGGAAATAATATTTTTTATTATTTATATTAATTATATTAAAATTATTTAGTTTTTCATTTAGGGTCAAAAAGTATTCAGACAGGGTTGCCTGGGTGACTCAGTTGGTTAAGCATCTGATTCTTAATTTGGCTCAGGTCATGATCTCACAGTTCATGGGTTCTAGCCTGAGTAGAGCTCCATGCTGATAGCATGAGCCTGCTTGGGATTCTCTGTTTCCCTCTCTCTGCCCCTCCCCCACTAACGCACATTCTCTAGCTTTCTCAAAAATAAATAAATAGGGGCACCTAGATGGCTCAATTGGTTAAGTGTCCAACTCTTGGTGTCAACTCAGGTTTGTGGGTTTGAGCTCCTTGTCGAGCTCTGCACTGGCAGTGCAGAGCCTGCCTCTGATTCTCTGTTTCCCTCTCTCTCTGTCCCTCCCCCTCTTACACTCTCTCTCTCTCTCTCTCTCTCTCAAAGAGAATAAAAATTAAAATGTTAATGAATAAACACATAAATAAATATTTTTCTAAAAATATTCAGACAAAGCTCACATGTATAAACCCTGAAACTACATGTTTTTATGCCCAACATTAATGTGTTTCTGTTCTGATTGAAATTTAACCTTTTAATCTAACCCTTTAATTATCCAATGTACTTGATCTGGACATATTGCAGTGATCTGTGGCAAAACAAAGAAACAAACAAAAACAAACAAAACAACAACAACAACAACAAACTTCTAACAAAGGTAAAACCCAGTTGTGAAATGAGGGATCTGTCTGCATTTCTTGATACCTGTTTCTCCACCCCTAAAATATGCATACATACACAAAGACAGAGACATGAAGAAAAGCAAAGAGGGAAAAACACCCACCAAATACATAGTCTTCAAATAGTCATTTTCTCAATTTGGAGTGCTATCACCTGCCACAGATGTTTACCTCACTTGTTTCTCTGGACTTTCAGATATCCCATCCATTTGAATTTTCTTTTCTTGCAGTGCCCTTCCTTAGATAGGACTTCCTGGTTCCCCACTGATAACACTCTGGCTCAGTACAAACTTAGAATTGCGCTTGATATCAGATGATCTCTTGAAACTTAGCAACCTGGATTGTTTATCTGTATTAAGTTTATTTTAACAAGTCCTCCTGAAATATTTCCAATACATGATATTAGAATAAACTTGGAAAACCACAGGTGTTGAGCGTATCTAGTTGGACAAAATAATCAACCAGTTGAGCAAAATAATCAACCAACAATTTTGTTTGTTTGTTTGTTTTTCTTCTCTTCCACTTTCCATTAAACAAGGTACCATTTTCATTAGTAGAGGTTGAGACAGGATAAAATTTTCACCTGTGTCATAAGAGAGACAAGTGGAAGCCATGCATAGAGATTTTTATTTAATGTTAGTAAAGTTGTATCTTGGAGGAGTGTGTTATTTATCTATAGAATACAACAGAGTATTCATGTCAGTGAGGGTGAACATCCAGAATACATTATAATCCCTTATGGAATCAAGTGTTTTCTCTAGTAAAGATTAAAGGACAATGCAATTGAAATCATACTCATTCTGTTCCCAATCGATTAGTTTTCTCTCTGAAGAGGTGAATTATCCCACAAGATAAAATAAATTTGAAAGCATGAATTTGCTCATGTAACCCTAGCACTGAGATATGTAATGCAGATTTTTGTGTATTTTTGTGTCTCTCTCATAATCCTCATTATGTTGTCAGATTTTATTTTTCTAGTTATTATTTATAGCTCCCATTAGTCTACAAGTGACATTTTGTGTCAGTAGCATGTGCCAGAGATTGTAATTTGAAGTAATATAATAGTACAGAGAACAAGGTAAAAAACCAAGAGGCTGAGAGGCAAGTATATGTGATTCTTTAACTGTTGCATCCAAATTACTTGGCATAGTGCCTGACAAAATAAAAGATGATTCCTAAATATTTTTTGTAAAATAATTTGAAAAATGAATAAGTGAATTTAAGTATTGCCATTTTGCATCTTGTTCCTATTTTCAAAATATGTTAAATGTGAAATTCTTTCTTTTGCATCTCCCACTCCTCTTTTGTTGGAGGCTTGAAGGTATATCAATCTTAGGCCTAAAAAAGGCTCATCAATAATATTAAATGAATGGTGGTTCATTCAATACAGTCCTTAGACTGTATCCCTGATATTCTGTTTTCATCCAGCACATTCCTCTTAGGTAATTGGAATTATGGCAATGGTCTCAAGGTATTATGCCAATGCAGATAAATTTCAAATAAAGGTCTTTAATCAGTTTCTGTATGACCTCTGAATCTATATGTAGCTGTGCCAGTTTTCTGTCTACCATTATGACACGAGCTCCACAGACAAGAGTCTCAAAACCCACTTTTTTTCATGCTCTCCATCCCTGATAACTGTGTCATATTTTTGACTGTTGTCATCATGTGGCCTCTTGACTCTATTCATTGTTTGTTTCTGCTTTTTGCTCTCCTTAACCCATCTTCTTTGGAATGATGATCCTAACACAGTTGTTAATTCACTGTCCTCCTTTGGTAGTTCATAATGATATATCTTATAATTTGCATGCCTCTTCATAAAATAACCATGCCTCCCTAACCGCTTCATCTTTCACTTGATAATTTTGAAATTCCCAATGACTTTATGGTTATTTGAAGTATAATTTGTATTTTTCTAGACAACTGAATATGCAAATCTCTCCATCTGGAATACTTTTTTAAACTTACCTAAGTTGCAAATGCTTTTGTTTATTACATCTCATCTCAAATATTTCCTCCCCTGGGAAGATCTGACAGACTCTTTAGGGAAGATTGTGAGATTACATTTCCCACATGTCATGTGTATTTACCGTGATCCTCTAAAATTTCAGCTGGATTGAGTGGAGGTAGATGAATTTAGGGAGTCCTAGAATGAATGCCCTGGGGAGGAGGGGAGGGTGTTCTATGTGCCCCCCCCAAAAAATGGCATATAAAACCACATGTTCATACTTAAAAATATGCATGAAATTGTGCCAAGAATAAAATCAGAAAAAAATTAATGGAAGCCCAAAGTCTAAATAATAGGGTTGAGAAGATCACAGTTGCTAAGTTATAGAGCCAAAAGAATTAGCTAAGGAGAGAAAACCAGGAAAGTGAAGTGAATAGATTGGCAGAAGGAGGTAATCACCAGTTGGTGTAGATAAGTTCTGAACCTAACATTATCGAACTCTGTTGCAAATACTGTCCCCCCCTCCTTATCTATGTCCAGCTGTTGAGAAATGTCCACATTTAGAGTCACATAGACAGTGAGATACATAGCAAAGAAATACTTCCTTGACATAACCATCTTCATGGTGGATTTTATAATCCCTAATTCACATATTTCTCTCAAATACAATATAATCTCCTTGCAAATAGAGATGACTTTTTTTTTAAATTTTGATAATACTGCTCATTTAATTCAATATGTCTAAATGATCATAACTTCAAGATATGATTTACACAAAAATTATGCATGAGATATGTTACATTTTGCTGTTCTCAATTTCAAATCCCAGTGTGTATTTTATAATTGCAGCACACATCAATTGGGACCAGCCACATTTCAAGTGCTCAGCAGGACACGTGACTGGTGGCTACCATATTGACTAGCCCAGGGATAGAGATGATGTTTTAATTATCATGTTAATTCTGTATTTAGCTGAGATCTGAATCACACTAAGGGGCAATGAATATTAGTTAATATAATAAATGAAAAATCATCAACAGGTAGCAACAAGAAGATCACCTAAATAACTGAATGGTATTATAGTTATAAGAATCCTTCCCAGAAGGTTCTACTGAAACGTTTTACTGACCTAGCTTAATTAGGATGATACCAGCTCTTCCTTCTCTCCTATCTATGTCTCTGCATCTCTTTACTGCTTCTCATGTAAGCAGCATCCTAGGAGGCACTCAGTAAACCTTTAATGAATTTGGAGATGCATTCCCAAAGAAGTGATACTGTGAGAAGAATGATCTCATGCTGAATTGAACTCATTTCTGACAGGGGCTTACACTATCCCTTAAAACAGTGGGCACTCCAAAACAGCAGCCAAGAAAGGCAGCAACTGCAGGGAGATTCCTCTCCCTGCTGATGATGGGAGAGTTTTCAGAAAGAAACTTATTGATCCTTGATAAGCGAATGTTGCAACTGTGAATTCTCACTCCATGATATTGAAGTTTAAAGCCCATTCTCAAAGACGTTGTGCCTAACCCACTGACTCTATTGAAAACAATTGATGAGGCTTCCCTGTCCCTTAGTGATGTGTTCCTGGAAAGGCTTTTTTCCAGGATGTCAGCTCATTTTGAGAGAGTCACAGAGTCATCTATCTCTTAGGGAGGCAGATCCATTAGGCAAATAATCTAATAAGGATGGGAGATGGCCATGCTCTCACTTGCCAAAATAAGTTGCTTGCTAACATTTCTGTTTTGAAATCTCTTAAGGTAGTGTCTGCTTTATAACTCAGCCATTATCAAAGTTAGAAAGTGGGGCGCCTGGGTGGCGCAGTCGGTTAAGCGTCCGGCTTCAGCCAGGTCACGATCTCGCGGTCCGGGAGTTCGAGCCCCGCGTCAGGCTCTGGGCTGATGGCTCAGAGCCTGGAGCCTGTTTCCGATTCTGTGTCTCCCTCTCTCTCTGCCCCTCCCCCGTTCATGCTCTGTCTCTCTCTGTCCCAAAAATAAATAAATGTTAAAAAAAAAAAAGTTAGAAAGTATATTTTTGTTAATTATATTTTCTAACAGCAACAAGAGATGTGATTCAGGATCACAGAATTGTGTGTTTCAAAGAAAACTCAGAAATTACCTAGTGGTAATTGTATCTGAATACAGTGGTCAGTGTATCTGAATTCCTGCCTAGACATTCCTCTGTGAGGCTTCTATTAGGGTGCTACCATTGACATGACGTAGTGCTGCTATCACACAGCTGATATGTGATCTTAGGCAAAATGGCCTTGTTGCCATAGATAACAAAATGTGTGGGGACAGAGGTCAGTTTCAGTGACCAGAATGATCATACTTCTGTGTAAGCCTGCTGATTGAGATTTATCTAGGGTTCATTGAATGCTTATATGGCAGGTACAGAGCTGATGCATTTCCACATGGTTACATGTAACTTTCACAGCAATTTTGGAAATTTCTATTATTTTTCCCATTTTAAAGATGATGACATTTAAACACAGATGATCTAAGTATATTTTGCCAAAAATCACAAAGATAAAATAGTAAAGAAAGGATTAGAAACTGGGTTTCCTGATTCTACTCTTAATGTCATTTCCTATGATCTCAGCACGACCTCTTATTCATTCTGCATTTACTTGATAGGATTTAGCACATCATGCTTAGCTCGTGCTCAGTAATTTCTGTTCCTTATCTCTATTTTCCAAACGTCTTATTAACTAATTTAATAAATACATCAAATATGTGTTTGTATATATATATAATATATATATTATATTATATATAGGTACATATATATATAATACTAACATATATATGTACCTATACATAATATATATAATATGTATGTGTGTGTGTGTGTATATATATATATATATATATATATATATATATATATATAAAATCTCATACTATGAAAGTTATTTTCCCATTATTAAAACTAGGGGTCAGCAGGTTATCACCTACTTTTGTATATAAAGCTTAATGAAACACAGCCACATTCATTCATTCATTCATTTCCTGTGGCTGCTTTTGTCCTCTAATGGCAGAGCTGGAAAGTTGCAGTGGAGACTTGGAGACTTTATGGCCTGCAGCCTAAAATATTTACCATTAGTGCTTTCCAGGGGCTTTCCACAGAGTTGAGAATTCTGACTCTAAACACAGCCCTTGTATGGGTGTACTATACCTGTTTGGCTTCTTCGCTTGATTGTACCAACATGGCCCTGGAAAATGATGATGTGCTTTACAAATTAAAAAAAAATACTATCTGAAACGTTTGCTTATCTCTGGTTTAAACAATGGGAAATCATTTATTTCTCATGGGAAATTATTTTCATTTTTGTATGTACATATAGGGATGCATACATGTGTATTTTAAAATGTTGACAAATCATTTTGGAAAAAGACTGGATGGCAACAAATTCTCCCATATGAAGGTCTTATCTATATAAGTATATAGATGTATATCTGTGTATCTATCCATCCATCTATCTTGAAGTATCTTTTTAGCCATCTCTCACACTCCACCTTTCATTCCAGCCAGTGCTGTGATAACAAGCTTTGCAAATTAGAGTTGCTTTGTCTCAGCCAAACTACATTTCTCTCTCTTGCGGCCCTAAGGTTTCTCTGATATCACAGGAGGGGATGTCTGCAGGAACTTAATCCCACGAATGCACACATTTGGAAGATCAAAGGCAATAACAACCCATGATCAATTCTTGACTAATGTGGTAGAAGAACTGAGTACTCCCTTTTTTGTCCCCAGATGCACAACTCTGAGGTGCATTCTACATGAGTCTTTAAATGTTCGAGGAAATACAGGCCCAGGTGCCTATAATGATGACCAGTTTGATAATGTACCCTCAGACGGGATTTTTCTTCTTCCTTATTTTTCCTGTCTAGTTCCTCACTATTAAGGTCTAGGATAACTTCCAAAACTAAGCTAACTGTACGTACACACCAACTCAAAAACACATGATATAAAACTGTATATGCGTCTATGTTGCATATATTTATTTGAGAAGTGGCAAATGAGAAATACACTTCCAGAAATTTTCTTTTACTGCGACCATATTATCTTTTAATATGCATATCCTTTCCCATGGTAGTTGGATGAGCCATTTGAATCTTTTTCAAAATAGCATTTCAGAAAATAGCTATTTAATATTCAGACTTGACAATGAAAATAAAAACTGTGTTTACCTCCCAGTATACACTGTATGATATAGCTTCAATGCAATCTGTGTGGTGGTAGAAGTGGGTGGAGATATATACTCACAGGCATGCACAATACACGAGAACATCACACAAAATACATTTTCGACAATATGTTTATCCTTATATACATTAAAAATGGTGTAATTTTAATTGTATAATGAGATGTTTTGTTACAATATATGAAATACAATTACTTGAAGCCCAGTCATTCATTTATATATATATATATATATATATATATATATATATATATATATGTGTGTGTGTGTGTGTGTGTGTGTGTGTATATATATATATATATATGACATATAATATTGGATAAAACATAAAACAGGGAAATTTAAAATAGAAAATGCTGATAAAAAAAGCAGTGAAATACTTTTGACTAAGCCGATGTGATTAGATTTACTATTAGAGTTTTATTTGAAAAACTTTTGTTGCTAGGTTCTCCTCTTTTAAAAATTGTTATCACTCTTCATTTTTTGGACAGGAAAATAAAACTGATATAAAATACATCGTGTTATAAAGTTGCTATTTTGTGGTAATATTAAAGTCCCTTCTAGTTGCACAATCTCTCTTATTTTAAGTAAGATGGTATTTATCAGCCATATGTGAATATAACTGGCATTGCCAAGCATAATGGACAATAGATTTTACCCTAAGTTTACAGAAGACATAGACACGTTCTTCAAAATGATGTTTCTTATACTCACCTTCCATAAAATCTGGTGTTGTAGTATTATATCTTTACTGTGTGTAAGTATTTTCATGTCAGACCCAGAAATTATGTCTCCTCCTCCTATAAAATCTGTCCTTGATCCACAAAAGAGAGGCATCTGGAGAAAATATAGTTCTCCAACACAGGTTAGTGTGATGGACAGATTACAGAGACTAGAGTCAGATCTCTCATAAGTCTGTGTCTGGAGTGAGTGAATGTGTGTGCATCCTTCTCTGACCTTTTGTCTCATTCTCAATGGGTAAGTTTTCCATTGCTGCTATAAGAAATTACCACAAAGTTAGTGGCTTAAAACAACACAAACTTATCTTGCAGTTCTGTAAGTCAGAAGTCAAACAGGGATCTCATTGGACTAAAGTCAAGGTTATCAAGAAGATGACATTCCTTTCTGGAGGCTCTGGCAGAGAACTGTTTTCCTAGACTATACTATTTTCTAGAGTCCACCCACACTCCTTGGTTCCTAGATCTCTTTCTCTATACTAAAGTCATATCATAGCATCTATCTGACCATTCTTCCACAGTAACATCTCCTTCTGACCACAGCTGTGAAAGGTTCTCCACTTTCAAACACTCATGTAATTACATTGGGCTCACTGACCCATGTAATTAGAAAGCTCACCAGGAGAATTTCCCTATGTCACAGTCCATAATCATAATTCAAATGACACTGAATAAGTATTTTTTTCTACGTAAAGTAACATGTTTAGTAGATTATAATCGGAATATCTTTAGGGAGAAGGATTTGATTCTACTTACCATACTCTATGTTGGGATTTAAAATATTTGTTTCCAGTAGGTGGGAAGATGCCAGTGTAGGAGGACCCTTAGCTTGACTTGTCCCACAGATAACACTAGATAACACCCATCAGTGTAAATAATCCAGAAAATGACCTGAAGCCTGGAAGAACAAACCCCACAACTACAGTCAGGAAAGAAGCCACACTGAAGAAGGTAGGAAGGACAAAGATATGGTCTGGGAGCAAAACAGACGTGGCCATCTCTAGCGGGGAGGGAGCCAGAGGTGTGGAGAAGGATGGAAAACAGATTTTCACACTGGGGAGTCCACAACTAGGGAGGAATAATCTCCATAATATTTGCCATTGAAGGTGAAGGCGGCCAAATTTCATGAGTTCTTAAAATAATGGGACTTAAAGCCTGAAATTTAAAAACTGGTGGGCTCACTTCTGGGAGAACCTGGACTGCGTTAGGAAGCAGAGCCCACACCCTTAAAGAGATAGAATGACAGACAGACTGTGAAGATATGGCATAGAATGAGCAATTTGAAAAATGCTGGGGCAGATGGGAAGGAGAATGACTTGCTCATCTAAGGATACTGTCCAGAGTAACAAGGATCACCGGGAGAAACCCTCCAGGAAGAACAAAGCTGGCAAGCACTATTTCTCTCCCCTAATACCCCACTCCCAGCATAAAAAATGGCTACCTGCATGAATCAGCACAGCACCAACAGTCCTTACCTAACTTGCTTGCACCAAGTCCCTTCCCCACCCCCGCCCGTGCTTTGTGGGATCTGGCTTCTCCAGTCAAACTCCCCTCAATCCTGACATTGCACGCCCCTCCCCTAGAAGACCTGTGGAAACTCTGCCAACACTGTATCTCCTGAATTGTGCATTTTGCCAGACCTCAGTTTCAGCGGCTGCAGGGGCATGTCTAAATTTGCAAGCAGACCACTGCATAACTTGCTGCCCCCAATAGGCAAAGAGAGCCTCTGTAGACAACTGGGCTGAAGCAAAACAGGACAAAACTCAAAAGCAGAGCTTATGCAACACACATAGGAGACACTTCCTGAAGCACCAGGCAATGGGGAACAAGGGACACTGCATGGCAGGACACTAAAGAATCTCTTCTTCATAAGACTATTACCATTAAGAGGAAGAAAAGGAGCTAACATTCCTAACACAGAAAAAGAGACAAAAAGCCAGACAAATGAGGAGACAGAGAAGTATCTTCCCAATGAAAGAATGGAACCAAACCACAGGGACAGACCAAAGTGAAACAATTATAAGTAACATGCCTGATAGAGAATTTAACGTAATGTTCATAAAGACACTCACTGGCCAGGAGAAAAGAGTGGAGGACATAAGTGAGACCCTTACACAAAAATGAAAAGCAAACAAACAATCAGGGGTCAAGAAAACAATAAATGAAATTAAAAATACAGTGGATATAATAAATAGCAGGCTAGATGAAGCAGAGGAATAAATGAACAGCTTAGAAGACAGAGTAATAGAAAATGACCAAGCTGAGCAAAGGAGCTAAAAGAAAATTATACAAATTGAGACTAGTTTTAGGGAACTCAGTGACTCCATCAAGCATACATAACATCCACATTATAGGAATCTCAGAGGAAGAAGAGAGAAATAAGGGGGCAGGAAATTTATTTGAAGAAATAATAGCTGAAAATTTCTTTAATCTGGGGAAGGAAACAGATATCCAGATCCAGGATGCACAAAAATCTCCCCAAAAATTCTACCCAAGGAGGTCCATGCCAAAACGCATAGTAATTAAAATGGCAAAAAGTAGCAATTGATTGAATTTGATAAACAAATGCAGCAAGTAAAAAAATTAAAAAAGACAGTTACATAGGAGGGAAAACCCATAAAGCTATCAGTGGATTGTTTAGCAGAAACTTTGCAAGCCTGAAAAGTGGCATGCCACATCCAAAGTGCTAAAATTGAAAAATCTGTAGCCAAACATATTCTATTGAGGAACACTATCATCCAGAATAGAAGGAGAGATAAAAAGTTTCTCAGACAAACAATCTCAATTGTTCTCAATTGTTCTCAATCTAATCCCAAAAATTACACGAGTAAGGGAAATTTCCAAATTCATCCTATGAAGCCAATATCACCCAGATACCAAAACCAGACAAAGATACCACACACACAAAAAAGAGAAGTACAGGACAATACTTCCCATTAATATAGAGCAAAAATCCTCAACAAAATATTAGTAAACCAAATCCAACAATATATTTTAAAAAGTCATACACTACAATCAAGTAAGATTTATTCTTGGACTATGAGAGTGGTTCAATATTCACAAAATAATCACTGTAACACATCACATCAATAAGAGAAAGGATAAAAATGACATATTCATTTCAAAAGATCACAGGAAAAGCATTTGACAAAGTACAACATTCATTCATGATAAAAACCATACGCAAAGTAGACCTAGAAGGAACATATCTAAACATAATAAAGGCCTTATATGAAAAACCCAAAGCCAGCACCATTCTCAATGGTGAATTCTTGAAAGTTTTCCAGTAAGGTCAGGAAAAAGATGAAGATGACCACCGTTACCACTTTTATTCAACACAGTAGTGGAAGTCCTAGCCACTGCAATTAGACACCTTGAAGAAATAAAAGACATCCAAATTCATAAGTAAGAAAGAAAACTCTCACCATATGCAGATGACATGATACTATATCTAGGAAACCCTAAAGATTCCACCAAAAAAACTACTATAACTGATAAACGAATTTAGTAAAGTTGGAGAATACAAAATCAATGTACAGAAATCTGTTGTGTTTCTATACACTAATAATGAAGCAACAGAAAATGAAATTAAGAAAACAATCCCATTTATTATTGCACCAAGAAACAATAAAATATCTAGGAATAAACTTAACCAAAATGTTTGAAACACCTGTACTCTGAAAACTACAAAAAACTGATGACAAAAAATCAATATAACACAAAGAAATGGAAAGACATTGCAGCTTCATGGGTTGGAATGCCAAATATTATTAAAACATCTATACTACCCAAAGCAATCTACACATTTAATACAATCCTTATAAAAATGCCAACAGTAAAAAAAGGGGGAGTGCCTGGCTGGCTCAGTCATTTGAGCATCTGACTCTGGATTTTAGCTCAGGTCATGACTGCAGGGTTTTGGGTCAAGCCCCACATTTGGGCTCCATGCTGAGCATGGAACCTGCTTAATATTCATTTGCGCTCTCTCTCTCTCTCTCTCTCTCTCTCTCTCTCTCTCTTCCCCTGTCCCCTGCTTGTACTCCCTCTATGTTGAGGGAGGAGAAGAGAGGAGAGGAAAGGAGAGCAGAGGAGAAGAAAATACCAAAAGCATTTTGCACAGAACTACCACAAACAATCCCAAAATTTGTATGGAACTGCAAAAGACCTCAAATATCCAAAGCAATCAAAAGAGAAAGACAAAAATGTAGGTATCACAATGCCGGATTTCATGTTATATGATATAGTGCTAGTAATTAAAACAGTATGGTACTGGCACACAAATAGACACAATGATCAATAGAATAGAGAAGAAACCCCAGAAAGAAACTCACAATTATATGGTCAATAAATTTTCAACAAAGCAGGAAATAATATACAATGGGAAAAAGACAAGCCTTTCAACAAATACTGTTGAGAAAACTGGACAGCCACATGCAAAATAATGAAACTGGACCATATTCTTACACTATACACAAAAATAAACTCAAAATGAATTACAGACCTAAAACCTAAGACCTGAAACCATAAAAATCTTAGAAGAGAGCACAGGCAGTAATCTTTCTGGCATTGGCTATAGCAATATTTTTCTAGATAGGTCTCCTGAGAAACAGAGACAAGAGAATCAGAAGCAAAAATAAATTATTGGGACTCTATCAAAATGAAAAGCTTCTGCACAGTGAAGGAAACAATCAACAAAACACAAAGGCAGCCAGTGAATGGGAGAAGACATTTGCAAATGATATAACAAATAAAAGATTAATATCCAAACCATATAAAGAACTTATACAAGTCAATACCCCAAAAAGAAATAATGGAATTAGAATGAGCAAAGACCTGATAAACAAACTTTTATCCAAAGAAGACATACATACATACTCATCATCATAGAAATAGAAATCAAAACTACAATGAGACATCACCTCACATTGGTCAAAATGGCTAAAATCAAAAACACAAGAAACAGTAAGTATTGGCAAGGATGTGGAGAAAAAGGAAACATGTACACTGTCGGTGGGAATGGAAATAGTTGCATCCACTCTGGGAAACAGTGTGGAGATTGCTCAAAAAAATTTAAAATAGAACTACTCTATGATCTAGTAAATGCACTACTGTGTATTTACCCAAAGAATACAAGAACACTAATTCAAAAGAATACATGCACCTCTATGTTTATAGCAGCAGCATTTACAATAGCCAAATTATGGAAGCAACTCAACTGTCCACTGACTGATGGTGGATAAAGAAGTGGTATGTGATATCACACACAAACACACACACACACACACACACACACACACACACACACACTAAATTTATTATTCAGTCATAAAGAAATCCTCCCATTTGCAACAACACTGATGGAGCTTGAGAGTATAATGCTAAGTGAAATATGTCAGAGAAAGAAAAAAATACCATATGCTCTCACTCATAACTGTAATTTAAGAAACAAAACAAAGGATTAAAAAAAAAAGTGTGTGTGAGAGAGAAAAAGAAACCAAGAAATATACTCTTAATTATAAAGAACAAAATGATGGCTATCAGAGTGGAGTTGGGGTTGGGTGCAGAAATGGGGAATGTGAATTAAAGAGCACACTTGTAATGATGAAAACATAAATTGAAATAAAAGAAAGGATCTAAGACCTAATGTATGAAAGCTAAAAACCAACTACCTGCTCTATAATAAGTAATGCCTTATTGAAATACAATGCCAGTAATACAGCTGATTTGGTTAGTTCATGAATAGAAAAGAAAAGAAAAGAAAAGAAAAGAAAAGAAAAGAAAAGAAAAGAAAAGAGTAGTAAAATAAATATTTGTTTCATAGAACTAAAAGATTGATTCAATTAGATGACATGGGTAAAGATGGATGGATGGATGAATGGATGGATAGATGGATGGATGGATAGATTAGACAGAGAGATGATAGATAAAAATAGTCATTATTTAGGTTTATACATGTGGGTTTATACATGTTTGTTTATTTACTTTTGTCACTGAGTATGTGGCATGTCTTTCATTCTGCCAAACACCAAAATCATAAGATAGAGTAAGATGGTCATGACTTTAAGCTGTTAAGTTTTCAAGTAGTTTATTCCATGCAAGTGATAACTATGTAAGATCTCAGGCAAGGGTGATCTTGGGTTCCTAAGAAATCCATGGAAGATGATGGGGGTGCAAGGCAGTATTTCAGGCTATGATTCAAGTTAGATGGAGACTCGGAATAAAATGATTATTCATTCACAAAATGGAAAGACTAAGTTCTACATTTTAAAATTAGTTTTGACGAATGCTGGTGTTTTGAGACTTCAACATAGCAAAGACATATATGTACTATGAGAATTTATTTTATGTATTAGCTAGGAGGATAGTACTCCAGAAGAAAGGAAGCAAGCATGCAAGAAAGGAAGTGGAGGGGGCAGGAAAGGAGGAGGGAAGGAAAGTCAGATAGATGATTAGATTGAGAGGCAAGTAAGTATGTAAGTCAAGTGAACCAGTATCTAAATAATCAGTTTTCTACAGGCTGAAAGAGCTAGTTCTTGCATTTTTGTGTTCTAGCAGACATAACACACATTTTAAACCATCAAGATGCATAGGATCCCTTTCAAACTTTATAGAAAGTGTGGTGCCTCTTGAGAACTGCATGGATGCTTTCAGGTAAATGACTTCAGTGTATTTAGTTGTTTTCTGATATTAATGCTAATTTATCTTACAGTACATCATAGAACATGGTTTGGAAACACCACCAGTATGTTCAGGACTCTCCCAATTGCAGCACATGCTTGTTCTTTTCATTAGAATTCTACCCTTTCTTCCTCATACACTGTTATTAAGAGTTAGTTTCACATGGAGTGCTAGCTCATGAGTCCGTTTGCCAGGATCCAAATCCTGCTTCTGCTTCTTAGTGGCAGTGAGACACTGACAAAGTCACTTAACCTCTCTTGGCATCTATTTTTTTTATCTTAATGCACTAAAATTTACATTGATCATTAATGACACATGGTTATTATAAGGAATTAAAAGAGTTCATGCACATGAAGCAATTAGAAGAGTACCAGACATGTCATATGAACTCAAAACATATTCAGTATCATCAGACACAACTTCAGTGCTTCTTTGAAGAATTCTTAGAATCCTCAAGTCAGCTTCATTTCCTCCTCATATGTTTTACCAAAGCACATTCTGAAACATCTGTCATGGTGCAATAGCACTGTTTTATAATAGCCTGTCTCCTCAACCAAAGACTAAATCCTTGAAATGAAAACTAACGTAGTTACTGTTGTATTCTTGGTGGCTCACAAAATGTAGGACACAGATTCAGTGCTCACAAAACAGAATCCAAATGAACAAATAAATTAATCAGCACATCTGTCGACATATGTGAAGCTGATTAAGCAGGGATTTTTTTTCATTTTTTCAACTAAAATTCCTCTCTCTTTCTCATATATATATATATATATATATATATATATATATATATATATGTAATACACACACACACATACATACATACATACACACATAAAGGCAGAAAGTATTCATTGGAAAAATGTAGGAGCTGATATACAGTCATACAGAGTAGCATTAAAACAAACAAACAATCTTTGGCATCAAGCACTTGTTGTTTGACCTTGAAGAAATAACTTAACAAACTAGAGTCTCTTTTGTCTACCTACATTGCACTGACATGAAAATTCATATAAAATATATAATGGACCTGGCACCTTGAAAACACCTAATAGCTAATAGCTATTGTGTTGGCATTGACAAAGGTTATAGGCTTGGCTATTCATAGAGCACATTACAGATTCTTAGGAATAAACAATCCTACCTAGACACAGCCACATTATTATTCTGTTTTTTAAACAAAAGTAGTGAAGTAATTTAGTGCCTTCCAGATAAGCTCAACTTTCATATATTGTTACCTGGGGCTAGGGAGAATATCAGTGGGAAAGCAACTGGTAGAAATAGATAGGGCTATTTGCTTTTTAAGTGTCTTTGGGCTTGTGAAATGATAGTTCTACAGGCAGATTTCCCAAAGCCCATGAGAGGATTACCGCTCTGCTGGAGCCTTTTACCTGTACACTAAAATAGTCAGAGTAGCTTCTTTATATAAGAAGTCTTAAGTTTGTCCATTGACTCCAAGAGATCAATAAATCCAAGTTTCTGATTTTATTCTAAGTATTCATTTGCCACTAACATAAGATTAAATGAAAAAGTTTTACTTTCAAAGAACTCATCATCATAACAGAAGGTCCCGTGTGAAGTGCCAATAAATCTATGTTAAGTGTTTATGTATATTATTTTATTTAATCCATGGAAAGACCTTATAACTAAGATTCTGTTATTATTAGCATCATTTTTAGAAGATGCCTCTGAACTTGGAATAGCAGATTAATATTTACAGCAAATAAGAGGTGGAAAAGAGATTTAAGCTCAGATCTTTCTCACTCCAAGACCTTGATCTTTCCTTGAATTATACAGTCTTTCCAAAATATTAATTAATTGGCACATGTTACCAGGAAAGAGCTAGTCTATACATTGAGCTATGTGAGCCCATGGCCTTACTTTAATTGTAGACTGAATGGTCATGTGATCAGAGGATGGCAGAAACAAAAGTCCACAGGAAGACCTTTATCTCAGTGCAATATTGATGTTCAAAACTACAGTTTTGTGTTTGGGATATAGGTATCCTCTCCTCACCATTATCAATTCTTACCTGTGTAAGTTTAAAGTAGTCACTGATCTTTGCGAACTTTTCTCCCCAGAAGTTGACCTTGTGATGAATGGATAAAGAAATTGTGGTTTATATACACAATGGAATACTACTTGGCAATGAGAAAGAATAAAATATGGCCTTTTGTAGCAACGTGGATGGGACTGGAGAGTG
Organism: Felis catus; assembly: GCF_018350175.1. Lineage (NCBI taxonomy): Eukaryota > Metazoa > Chordata > Mammalia > Carnivora > Felidae > Felis > Felis catus. The sequence continues at coordinate 39,720,385 of NC_058382.1, forward strand.
TTATGCTAAGTGAAATAAGTCATACAGAGAAAGACAGATACCATATGTTTTCACTCTTACGTGGATACTGAGAAACTTAACAGAAGACCATGGGGAAGGGGAAGAAAAAAAAGTTAGAGAGGGAGAGAGCCAAACTAATAAGAGACTCTTAAAAACTGAGAATAAACTGAGGGTTGATGGGTGGTGTGAGGGAGGGGAGGGTGGGTGATGGGCACTGAGTAGGGCACATGTTGGGATGAACACTGGGTGTTGTATGGAAACCAATTTGACAATAAATTTTATATTAAAAAAAAAGAAGTTGACCTTGTAACAGAGATGTGTGTTCAAGTATTCTACTTAAGAAGCAATTCTAGGAGATAGTATGGAAATAGGGAAGATATATGGGAAAAAAAGAAGGAAGTCAATACAGAGTACATTGAAAAAGACCTGATTGTGGGCAAAAACGCTTCAGTCCCACTTGAGCTCTCTAGGAGACTGAAAAGAACACACACCAGAGCTCTGCATCTTGGAAAAAAGTGAAGAAGTTGGAAAATTTATCTACCAACTCCTGTCCCTCTTTGGGGAAGGACTACACTATAGACATTAACCCCTGCTGTTTCTGGTCTGTGCTGTGGAGGGACACCTGTTCCAATTACCAGAGAAAATAATTAGTTAAAACATCACAGGTTATAGACTAAGAGAAGCATTAATGTGTACAGAAATGATGAGAACTGAAGGCTTGTGGATGGGGCACTGACAACATCTGCTATACTCACAGAGCCTCAAACCTCCTATGAAGAAAATAAGGATAATAACCCTTACTCTGTGCTACTTAGTTGTTACTAAAACATAAGTAAAATTAATATGAAAAAATGATTTGAAGAAAAATCTTACAGCAAATTCAATTTGTTATTCTTTTTGGTAAAATCATTAGTCCTGTTACAGTAAATCTTACCAAACTACCTTAAGTACTTCCCATACATGATGACAAAATCTAGCATATCTCATCCCATCTATCTTTGTTAAGCTAACAAGAGATACGTGACATTTTCCTTTATCATCTTGTCTTTCAAGCCATATACTTTTGGACTTTTCAGTTGAAGACAAATTTTCGGGTTTTTTTAAAATTACCTTTTTCTTTTTCCTTAGGAGGTGGTCAGGAAATAATTTGAAAGGACATTCTCGGGAGAAAAATACCTCATTCGTCTTTGTGCATCTTCAGTATTGACTACATATTGGAAGTGATTCATAAATATTTGACAGATAAATGAATGGAATTTATAAAGCCTTACATGGTAGTCTAAGGACCGTAGACGTCTACTCCTCTATGGGAACCCTGGGTGGCTCAGTCAGTTAAACATCTAACTCTTGAATTCAGCTCAGGTCATGATGTCAGAGTTCATGAGATCAAGCCACTTCCGGCTCTGCACTGACTGTGTGGAATCTGCTTGGGATTCTCTGTCTCCCTCTCTCTGCCCCTCCCCAGCTTGTGTTCTCTTTATCTCAATCAAGATAATAAACACTGTTTTAAAAGTATATTCTTCTAAACTTACTATTTTTAAAAATTTTTAATTATCCATTTTCATTCCATTGTCTCATTTGGGGATTTTAAAAGAACATTAAAAAATGTTTCTTCTCATACCTGGTTTATTTCTTCAAAAGAATAATCATGCTCCTTCCCTGGAACATAGGAAAGCTTGGCATCATTTGTTTATCTGATAGATACTATTGATTGACATCTGGTCATTTACTACTTAAAGTATTTAAAAGTGTATTTTCCCCCCTCTGTGGGATTCAAAGAACTTTTGTGTACTTAGTGGATGCATATACTTCAGTAAGCCTACCATCGATATATGAGGAAAACATTAAATTTAAATGATATCACAGCATTTTGGGGATGCTATCTCTTTTCAAATGTATAAATTGGGGTATCCAACAACAAAAAATTTGTGTTGGCATGGGTGGGGGCAACAACAGCATTGCTGTTTTTAGGCAATTTAGAATTTCAGAAATGAGGAATTTAAAAAAAAATCTACAGAGTAAACTCAAAAAGCCAGGCATAAAGTGCCTTGAAAAATATGCTGACCTGGTTGTGATGCCTACAATTATTTTTTTTCACATGGGGATGACACAGCCAAAATTATACTAAAAATATATGTTCCAGGTAGTACCAGATCCCAGGCTAGCACTTCCACTATGAAACCTATAGACTTGGACAACAACATGGGGTGACATTTCTCAGGCTTAAGCAGGGCGACAATCTCTCTGAGAGAAGGAGAGCTCACAAGGTGAGTCCTGTCGTCCAGATATTTGTTTAGAGAAAACCTCTCATCAGACAAGGACAAAGTCTGAGCAGAGCACAGCTGTCCACAGAACTGAGGAAGTAGACATCTCAGATAAGGGCAGCTGAATCTGAGAGGTGAAGCATCAGAGAAGGGTCTCAGAAGTCCATGTGGGATGTCCTGCACATGTGTGGCTGACAGCTGGGTTGTATGTACATGGGCAGAGTAGAACCACCTGAGGTTGATCAGAAAGTGGCTGCTATGCGGTTGAAAGCAGGAGAAGATAGGAGAGATGGTGCATAGAGAAGGATGGGGTCTAAGGACTTAGGGTTCCAGCCCCTCCAGAGTGGAGAGATTTCCTTATTACCTTATTCTCAACCCTGCACCACTTAGGATATAATAAACACTGTGCCTTAGGAGCAAAGAAATGTAGTTCACTGAGGAGAGGATGAAAATGAAAGGCAGAATGCCTACTGTCCGTACATAAGTTCAATGTGAAGTACCAAATAAAACATTGAAGAAAAAAAAAAGGCAAAAAAAAAAAAAAAATGAACCTAAGCTGAGCTTTTGGCAGAAGGATGGAAATGAGCTCAAAAATGTCCATATTATCCCGAAGTTAAAATGAACATATATATTGAAGTCTGATCGATTGTATTGTGATGATGAAGATGGACGGGTTTTGGGTGATGTCTAAGTTTCTAGATTCAGTTACTAGGTGAATGATGACATTTATTTTAAATCTGGGAACCATGTAACATGCAGGTGGGGAAGAAAGATGCATTTATTTTGGGTATGATAGGTTAAGTTGTCTTGCGGATATCCTAAAGGAGATGCATCTATGGTAGTAGATACAGAGCTCTGCATTTCAGAATGAGTTCATACTTACCTATAAATTAGAGTCATTAGCATAAAAATGAGAATTACAACCATGAGGGTGGATGAGATCACTGAGCTGGAGATGTTAGAGAAAAGAAAAAAAAATATCTGCGAATACATAAAAATATGAATATTTAAGAGACAGGCAGAGGAAGTGAAGTCAATGAAGAAAAAAGAAAGATAAAAGAGTGAATAAAGAAAAATGATGTCACATAAGCCAGAAGAATAGAGAATATTGAGGAGGCCAACATCAATAATGTCAAATGCAGCTGAAAAGCCTATTAAAAGAGTCAATTTAGATCTGAAGCACATTTATTGGATTTGGCACTAAGGAACAGGACTGGCAAGGGACAAGAGAAAGAAATCGTGGCCTAAAAGCTGGAGCATTTATATCCAGATTCCAGGGACACAGAACACATCCCTTTACCCCCACATACCTGAATACCCTCTACTTACAAAATAGGATGATACAAAATAGGTTGTAGGAAGATAAAATGCAATAATGAGTGTGGAACCAACTTCTTACTTCTGGTATTTCCGCCCCCTCCAAATAAGCTACTTTATGTACTATACTACTTTGTGAGGAAAGAACAATGTATCAAAAGTATTCTATCATATTTTAATCACCCAAGAGAGATTAAACTATGTCACTATAACACAATATCAAAAATCTTCATAGGTTAACATAACTAAATTGTATTTCTCATATCCATGCTATAAGACCCACACAAGTTGGTGGTGAGTTTGTGCCCATACATTCTCCCTATGTCGTTTTATGATACACTTTTATACACAAATGTTTTTGGGTTCCTTGTGGTATGGGACAAAAGAGCTGAAAAATCAAATACTGACAATTAAATGTTTTGTCCTGGAAGTGAAGGCCATTTCTTTTCAAATACTCCCTGACATAATTAGATACTTAACAACTCCCAACTTCAAAGGTTTAGAAATTTCCAATTTTCCTGTGTTCTCTCAGAGGAATAAGAATTAGAAACATAAGAATATATACAATTACAATACTCTAAAATTATATTAGGATACAAGTTATATAGAATGATACACTTAAAAAGAGACATACATACTCTTGACCTCATTCGATGCACAACTTTCTTTTGTCCCCAATTTTGTCACTTATGACATGTAACCATGTCCATAGACTTTTTAGAAAAGCATAGTCATTCACTTATATTAACCCATTATTTTATTTATTATATAGGAAGACATTATTGTTCTGTGGAAAGAGCAAGTATATTGGGTAAAATACACATGGATTTGAATTCTGGATATGTGTTGTAAATACAAGCAAAATACACTCCAGTATTTATAATTTTTATTTAGAATATAAAAGCAATATATAACCTGCAGAGTTTTCTCTTTTCTGAAAATGAAATGAGATACATAACATCACTGAGCAAAATACCTTAAACAGAATTAGTAAAGCATGTTATTCATTTTTTTAATTGGCCAAAATTAATCTAGTCAGATCCATTCAGTTTAGAGATGATTTTGTATCTTTAGTCTCTACTTAGAGAATAGGTTCATTTTAGCTTCCCTGAATAATTGATTGAAAATGCCATTAAATAAACATACTTTGACTGTCAGAAGATATAGTTTTACTGTTCATCCATATTCCACCTTCCTCTAGCTCCTATGGATATACTGCCTAGGTAAGAAGGACAACTTGTTATCTCCAGGATATCAAGTTTCTGATTCAGAAAGACTTGCACATGTTTTTTTCTACCTTAGTTCTCTGTGTCTTCTGATGTAGATTCAGATCTGAAGATTCACACTATGCAGGTCCACAATAGGGCCATCCCCTCCCTAATCTAAATCACTATGCACACCTTACTCATACTCTTCTACATGTAGGAAGGGATACAAAAGAAATATTTTGTCATTACGGCTCATGTGTTGCATTCATTTAATTGCTCTTTTCCCAGAACCCATAACTCAAAGTCAATACTTTAATCAAAATGTTAGGTCAGGCAACAAAATTGCCAATAATCAGGTTAATACCCAATCACTTATTTTGTACCTTACTTTAATGAAACCATCAGAGACAACATCTATATTTCTGTTGTAAAAGGAAATATACCTTTTTGAGGGAAATTAATTATGTCATTTCTCATAGCTCCTTTCTTATCTAATTTATTCCACTGCAGTAACTCAGGAGTGACTGTTAAGAAGGTGGCAAGCATCTTCTCATGACCAAAGAAGTGTTGTTGGCAAATGATGCTGTTTGTATCATTTACAGATGCTCTGGTTGGCTTTGACCAGTGGGAAGGAAATATGTTTAGACATGTGGTCATGGTTTGATTTATTTAATCCATGAATATATATCTCAACTTATCAGAGATGCTAAAAAAAATAAGTCTTGCTCCTGTTTCCAAAGCACTGAGCTGGAATCAAGAATCAAGGACTAGGCCATTTGCCACTGACTGTCAATGATATACATCAGTAATGATTCATCCTCCCTGAAAGCAAAATCACTTCTTTGCATGTTCTTTAGAAAATGAAGAAATAAACTTATATTTTTACTAGAGGAAAATAGGGGAAGTGTAAAAATGTGCTAAGCATCTTTTTAAAAAATAATTTATTGAAGATAAGTCACAAGCTAAAAAAAGCTATACAGCATCAAAATACGATTGGCTCTTAAACGTCAGAGCAAATCTATATTAATATTTTGTGCCAAATAGCAATTTCAATTTCAAAAGTGCAATCACAAATAGTAATAATTATGAACACAAATAAAAATAATTTCATTGTTTCCAAATGCCTTTCTTGTTTTTAAAAAGAAATAAAAAATAAACCCCTCTATTCCAGTGAAACTGGTTTTTCAATAAAATTAAAGCTGAAATGTTGATTAATAAGAAGTATTGACTAATCCCTCTAATCCTTAAGCAGATTACTTAAAAATAGATTGATTTCTGACAGCCACAGACAGCGCATCATGAAGATATTGGGGTTTTTATTTTTTTGTTACTGTGCTTTTGAAAATAAACAAAATTCTAAAACGGAAACCAAAACAATGTCCATCAATATTTGCTTAAACTACAATTATTTTATCAAAGTATATATTTTGTCAAAGTATATATTTTATCAAAGTATGAAGTCATATGTTACAATGATAGAAAATTGAATTTGGCTTCTCTAGGATTATTTCTAGTTATGCTAGTTATTATAGAGCTATATTAATCAGGTTTATCTAAGGAAACAAAAAAATAAGGTGGATATATGCACAGAAAGATGGTGAGGGGGGAGAGGGAGAGGGAAAGGGAGAGGAAGATGGACACAGGCGAAGGGAGAGAGAAGACATATTTTAAGGAATTGGCTCCCACATTTAAGGGAGCCTACAAGTCTGAAATTTGCAGAGCAGTTCTCCATGCTAGAGACCTAGAGAAGACTGATGTTGAAATCTCAAGTCCAAAGGCAGTGTGTAGACTGAATGCTTTCTTTCTCTGAGAATCTCAGCATTGGTCTCTGTTCTCAGTATTCCAGCATGCTCATCATTCAGCAGCATAATGCCTAGATCAATCTCAATGGATGGAAGTCCATGCCATTGGCCCATATAGCCTCTATCCCAATACTTTGACTACCAAATTCATGAACTAAGATGCACCTCCTCAAAATGACCAACAATGGAGGCTAACTGAGGTCAGTTGGCTTATTCACGCTATCTTCTTAATTTTTAGGGTCCTTCCTCTACTGGATACTCTCTGCTAGGAGTTTACATGCAACATAAAGATCATTCTCTGTTCAATTTTATATGCCCATTGCATACTTGCTCTCTAGATCTCCTTATCCATAATCATCCAATCATTTTATTTCTAGGCCTCTGACCAGTTAGGTTAGCCATTTGCTACTACCTATGAGTCCATGTATATTCTTGTCTCTGACCATTACACTTTTCACACATATTAAGTGACCATGTGCAACACCCAGAGATCTTCCCACCATTCTTTTTTTTCCTTTTTTTCCCTCCCTGCTTCATGATCACATACTAGTGGGAATATACTAAAGCCATCGATATTTATCTCACATGCACATACTCAGTCAACCTTTGTAAGTACTCATATCCTCTTTCATCATCACATTCATATCCTCTTTCATCAGCTGGTGATTAAAGACATTGGCCTTCAAGAGAGGGTCTTTGTGTGCCTACAGAATCCACTACAAAGAACATCTGTCATATTTTTGACCACCAGGTCAAAGAATATGGCATCAATACCAAAGATTATGTAGTTGAAAAAACTCATATAGGAATTTATATTTTCACTTGATCTTGATAAATTAATAGGGGGTAATTGAAGAAGAGATGAAAGGATATAGAGCCAAAGTGATCAGCATTTGAAATGCATGGAGGCATTAAGGGGTGCTGCATATTTCAATAATAGTAAAACTCCCACGCCCTGCCACATGTCTAGACAATGTTATGTTCCCACACCCTTCCACATTTCTAGATATTTTTTAACTTAGTCATTGAGGGACCTCTCATTTGTTTCAAACAGATTAGCTCAAATATCTCTTCATACTTAATTTATTCTCTGAACATGCATTCTAATCTATTTTTACAGCTTTATTTATATATAATAGATTTACAAAACTGCACATATTTAATGTCTACAGTTGGATGAGTTTGGACATATTACATATGTCTAGACAATGTTATGCTCCCATGCCCTTCCACATGTCTAACTTAACATGAGATCTATCCTTCAACAATGTTTTAAGTGCATGATACCATGTTGTTAATTAGAGGCACTATATTTAACAGAAGATCTCTAGCATTTATTCATCTTGTTCTAGTCTAATTTGAATGCACATTTGTTGTTGTTGTTGTTTCTCTAATACTTGCTTCAGCATTCCTCTGTTAAGTCTTAATGTTCAGTTATCTGTCAACTGCTGCAGCGATACTATAACTCCATTGAGAATGGAGACTTTTCTTATTCATCTGTGTCTTCTCATTATATGGCACAGTAACATCCCTATAGCAGGCATGTCATGACATTTTTGATGATTGAATAAATGCATGTAGTTTTTTTGGCAAGAATATAGACACTAGATGAATAAATTGAAATACGGTAGGATATAAATCTTACCTTCTGTTATCTAGCTTTGGGACTAAACAATGATGACAATGAGAAGTATTTAGAAATTTTAAAGGAGGGAGAACAAATGCTGGATTAGAACAAGAAAGATAATTAATCTGTTTTGAAACTTGTGATAGATACACAATTGATGGCTTTGACCTATATTATTACTTCCAATTCTCATCAGAAAAAAATGAATTTCAAAACATCACATATTGAAATATTTGTATGCTACAAAACCACAGTACTTTAAATTTTATCAAAAGCAAAATTATATAAAAATGTAAATGGTATATATTGTTTACTCTCTCTTGCATAATTCTCATTTTTAAATATTTTCACATATTTTCATTTATTTCACCTTTATCAACATCATGTGAGATATTCACAGTGACTTGTATTTTATACATGAAATTACTACAGACTTCACTGAAACACAAAACTTTCTGAAGAAAGCACAGCAAACCAATTGTATGTTGTGTTTAGGGTAACATGTGAGACCATAACACTTCCTAAATCAGAGCTTTCTCTATCTTGCAACTAATTGTGACAATGGGATTATTTTCCACAGTACCTGCATCTACGCTAATCATTTAGTGTGTACGTGTGATTTAGGGCTCTGCAACTATACAATGCAACATTAGCATAATTTGAGAGCTTGTTAGAATCACGTTATATAAGTATATCAAATCAATAGGCTATCTACCTTAAACATACACAATGGTATGTGTCAATTATTACCCAATAAAGCTAGAGAAAAAAAAAAAGAAATGTAGAATGTCAGGTTCTACTCCAGAGCTACTGAATCAAAACCTGAACTTTAGAAAGGTGCCCAGGCAATCCGCAGGCACATTAAATTTGAGAAGCACTATTCTTGAATACCTAGGTCTAGGTCTTCTTGGTGCCATCAATTAGCTTTGTAAACTTAGCAAGTTTCTTTCCCATGCAATTTCTCATTTTCCTTATCTCTTAAATAAAATAGTGCCCCTATCAAACAAACAAACAAATAAAAAATGATAAACAGATCGTTCTAACTCCAGATTGGTTAAATCAGAATATCTATAGATGGGAATGGGCATTGGTATTTTTTACAAAATTGTACCAGGTAAACTTAAGATTCAGCCAGGATGAGATCCACTGGCCTATATAATCTTGAAGGCCTTTTCCAAGTCTTGTAACTTTTACTGTGAATTGTTAAATTCAGCAGTTGTCTGTCATCCATGAGGACTGGCATACTTCGTGACACGAGGTGTGTTTGTAAAGGCCACGTCCTAGAATTTAACAAAGTTGCTGCTGGCACTAATTATTTTTATTATATGCATTTATTTTTGAGAGAGAGAGAGAGAGAGCACAAGGTTGCGGGGGGGGGGGGAGACAGAGGAAAAAGGGAGACACAGAATCAGAAGCAGGTTCCAGGCTCTGAGCTGTCACCATGGGGCCTGAACCCATGGATGGGGAGATCATGACCTGAGCTGAAGTCAGACGCTTAACTTCCTGAGCCTCTCAGGTGCCCCGTTAATTACTTTTAACAACAACAGCAAAACAGTATTTGTAAACTAAAGATATAATATAAAAAATCATATACAAATATGTAAAAGAGTCTTATTTTTTAATAAGAAAAATTGGAAGATAAAGATAAAACAGAAGAGATAAAGAGAAGACAAAAGGTATAATGTAGATTCTCTATACTGTCTGAACCTGGTCTTACTAAGCCATTCTAAAAGCTCTTATTTTCAGCATGAATTGCTTTTTATTATTCATGTATTTCAGGGTTCACATGTGGGAAACTCAGAATATCCATTCCATGTGTTTAACTTTCATCCCTGGTAGCTTTTATGACAATATTCACACTTGGAACATATCTTTCCTTCCTGAGCCTTCTCACATTGACTGTAGCTATTCACTGTTCACACCTAGACTGCCAGTTGATTAGTGTGATTACATTTTACTCTTCTTATTTCTAACAGTTATTCCTCTTATGTTGTCTATTCATCTTAATTGTTGTAGACTTTTGTTTAAATCTACAGGGTATGTGATTCCTCCTCAAATATGTTATAGCATGATGCCAGTTTTTATAGTTTTCAAATATTTAAATCTCCTAAAAATCAAATTTCTTAAATGATTTAACAATATTTGATCAATTAGATTAAAAAATCAAATGTGCATACAATCCTTATAAACAATTAGGCACTCTGCAATTTTGTAAAATTACATATCATGGGGACTCTTTTTGTTTTAATTAAACAATGTTGCAAAAGTTTCTGATAAGCAGTCATTGTCTATCCATTGCCTCTCATTGTCTAGAAATTGTCATGAATTAATGTGAGATTTTCCATATCATCACTGTGTGTCCATGAATTCTTTAGAGGCATAATCATGTGATAACCATGCCCAGATGAGTTAAACCTTGGGAAAATACATGTAAGCAGGATTTAGACAGAATTAAGGACAAAGGGAGATGAAAACATGAGGATATGAGAGTCTAAATAGAAGGGGATAGACTGACAATAAAGTGAGAGAAAAGGATGACATCGTCTACAGCGTTATGGTTGATATTAAATCCATGCAACCAAAAATTATTAAACATTCACTATGTTCCAGGCATATACAGCAACAAGAGAGACAGAGAAGATAATATGGACACTGTCCTCAAAATGTTCATGATCCAGTGTGAAACAAAATATTTTCAAACAAATCAGGATGTGCTAGGTTTGTTATAAAATTTGGAAGCAAATAACTGAACACAGAGTTGGGGAGATTGGTTGTGACTGAAGAATCTAATATTTCTCAAACAAGTTGATTACTGCCATGGGTTTTCATGTATGAGTAGGCTTTCCACAGATGTGAAAGTCCAGGGACTCAGTTTCAGGCAAAAGAAATTGTATACCCAGTGGCATAGGGACATAAAACTGCTTAGAATTTAGCAGCCATATTCAGTACTGTTCTCAACATATGTGAAATGGCAAGAAACTAGAGAAAGCAGATTTTTGTCAGAATGCAAAGTATTCTATAATTTATCCTAGAAGCAATTAGAGAGCCATCTGTGGATAAAAGGGAAAAGGCTTTCCAGTAGTCTGTATTTGGGAAGGTGAGTGTGGCCACACTGTGAAGGAGTGAAGGAGACGGTGGTAATAAGTGAAGGTTGGAAAGGGAAGAGATACCTGAGAAGTTTATCCCAGGCATAAGCCATAAAGGTGTTTATATAGGTCAGATGACCTCTTGCTTTTACTGTGGAAACAATTCTGGTTTAAGATAGAAGTAGTTGATTAATGACCTGTATTATGTTTTTCAGCCCTAGAATTATAAGAATTATAAGATTTTATAATCCTCTAAAATGCAGTAGAGTATGCATAGGTTTGAAATCAGAGCTCTGGATTAAAATCCCACCTATGCCAGCGTTTAATATGCAAATTAAGTACATTCTTCAACCACTTGGACCAGAGCCTCATTTAATGCTGTAAAATGAGCAGAAGCAGGAATCTTGCTGGAAGGACTAGGCCTTGTCCAGCATCTGGGACATGGAAAATGCTTAGTGACGTGACTCTACAGTCACTTAAAAAGAGAGCGAAACCAGCCTTCTGGCTCTCGTTTTATTGCATTTTGCTTTAAGAAGTCAGCACCTATCTTGGAACTTTATTGCAAAGCCATGTGTCTATCCTCATTTTGAATAAACACCTCTCTTACCCATCACACTCTCATCACCTGTGACCAGGTGCATATTTGGACCCTCTCCATTATTTAGCAGTGAAGTCTCAGAAATATTCCCAGGTCCATCTGGCAGTAATCCTAGGAAATGACAGATACTTAGATCAAATTATACAAGATTGAAAATGCCATTTGTTCAGCTATTAAAGCAATGAAAGGACACTTTTGTCAAGAAAAAGCAATATTCAGTAAGGCAAAAATCTGTATAAGATAAATATCTTTATTCTTTGTCCTAGGAGCATAAAAATAATAGCTTTATGCCATCAATATTTGAAGACATTTTGAAATGTGTTTAAATCAGAAAAACAAGGAACATCAGAAATAGTACTTTCTTCTCCAATTTATACTTCTAATTCAACTTATTTAAAATCTTTATTTTCTAACAGCTGTTGAAACAAAAAAACATAGGGCTTGTTGTGACTTAAGAATATTTAAGTGACATATTCCTAATTTCCCTGCAGTCCCAAAATTAACAGAGTGTTCAGTAAGATAATATGCTAAATTTAAGAAGAAATTGTTCTAAATTTTTGTTACAAGCTAAGCCTAAATCTGTTTTAGATAGTCATCTATTATTTAAACCTCCCCATGGCCAAAGAGGGAAGGAAAAAAAAAACACCAAAAAACAATAACTCTCCATTGTTTCACCTTCTCTACAATTACAGCTCAGAGAGCAAGTACCATTTATTTAAGGCCTGTTTCAGAGAATGATATTAGTGCATATTATTAAAAATAGTGTGTTTTCATGAAAATTCTTGGAGTTTCTTCCTCAGGGAGGACATAGAGTGGATTAGGCTTTGATTTCTGCCTGACTTCTGCTTTTTGATTCTCCCAGTTTTCTTGATATTGAGGTGGCTGGAAATGATTTACAAAAGATAAGAACGAGATTATAATTCTTATTCATTATTCTAGAGCCACTTCTCACATTAGTATTCAGTAAGAACTGGAGAGAGGTAGGCTGGAGGACAATCACAGAGGTAGGATACATGTTTAGAACCCTTCCTTCCTTTGGACCCAGGTCTATTTCCATGAGTCTTAGCTCTCTCCCCTCCTATGGGAAGGAATGCTCAGAAGAACCAACTGTACAGGAGATTCTAATGTAGCAGACTGAGCTGAGTCTACCCTGGACTCAAGCTGGGGCCATGCTCACTTCACTTACGCCATCTGTCATTTCCTATTGAAACCATGTCCTTGTGCTCTGTCTCCTTCTATAAAGGTTATGAAGTGTGCTTACCAGCTCTGCATCCGCTGGGTATAGGACCAGGTCAGGCATGAGGTGGGTATTTGGTAAATATTTACCGAGCATCTAAATAGATGCATGCATCCATCCATGCCTGGATAGGCCATGAATGGTGCCATTGAGAAGATAACAAAGCATATATTACTAAGAATTGGTCATGGTAAAATTATGTTGGTCCTTGAATGCAAATAGGTGTTCCAGGCAAGAAACCACCTTACAACAATAGCAGTTTCCTATCATTTCCTCTTGCATTTTTATCATTAGTAATAATGATGATGATGATGATGATGATGATGATGATAATAAATTATCCCTAGAACCTAAAGATAGCAGATATCAGAGAGTATATAACGAGGACAGAAAATGCCCTCACAACCCCATCCTATTTGAAATATTTCTACAGAAACAGTACTAAGAATGTAGAAATATATGTGTTTCCTTTTAATGCTGAAATTCCTTCTTTTGCCACAGGTGCTGAGGTTTTGGTCTCTGGAATACCTTTTTGTTAATAGCAACTGTTATCAGCAATCAATAAACGTGAAAGAATACTCAGAAGCATTGGAGGATAAAATTGTAAAGTCAATGTCAAAACACACAACTAGAAAAATTATTATCTCATTACTGGTCTGGTCATTTTTGTAAACATTTAAAATATATATTTGCATTTTTTTCCAGGGGCAGAAAATAAAATTATGCTACAATGGAAATCACTGTAATATGATAGCCCTCTTCTATTTTCCTTGTAGCTTTTCTTAAACTGTTGAAATGCAAGGCTATTGCCATATCTTTAAGGTAGCAGAAGGCTCGTAGGGCTTGTATCCCTAACACCAGACCACCCCAGGGACTGGTGCAGGCCGCTGTATCTGAAGTGGGCCTATTTATCTGGAAGTAGGAGTAGTAGCAATAGTAGGGGAAGGGGTTGACAGCAACAGCAAAGTCCTTGTATCTCAATTAATGAGGACTAGAAGTTTTTAGTTAGTGTTTAAAGTGGTGGTGCTCTCCAAAGACAATTATATGCTAAAGTCAAAGGACTCAGATGTGATTCTTTTCACTACTGTCTCTTGATATCATTATTTCCTTAAACCTTGCTCTATGCCTCTATTGTAGCGATTGATAATAAAGTGTTCTATACAATGTGTCTATAAGAAACAGGTGAAAGAATGCATTTCATAACATCAATGTTTAGTGAGGTGGAAATTTCATTCTACATGTGCCATTCCTTTGTATCTGCTATTCTACACTCTTGTTTTTGTTGATGATACTTTAAAAAATTAACACCTATTTAGTTAAAAAGTAGTCATCGGGGTGCCTGAGTGGCTCGGTTGGTTAAGCATCTAACTTTTTATTTTGGCTCAGGTCATGATCTCACAGTTCATGGGATTGAACCCTGCCTCGGGTTCTGTGCTGACAATGTGCAGCCTGCTTGGGATTCTCTCTCTTCTCACTCTCTCCACCCCTCTTCTGCTCTCTCCTTCTCTCTCTCTCTCAAAATAAATAAATGAACACTAAAAAATAAAAGTAGGGATAAAATTTTTATAACATAAAACCATAGTCTAATAATTCACTTCTTCCATCCTTATTCTGCTACCAGAAGGAAGCAACTCTCCAACACATATTTTTTCTTACTTCAGTTAGTTTTTTATATGGAATTTACCTTCATACATTTAAAAAATATGCACATCCTGTTACCTTCTGACTAATCACATTTATTTTATTTTGGAAGGAGACTGAGCTGTTTCCAGTCCTGTCCTTTCTACCTCCTACTGAATAAATTATGTCTTGATTTTCAGATAAATATTTTGTTGTTGTTGCTGTAGTTGCTGTACCTATATAAATACTGTTCTTTATTGAGCCAAGAAATGTACTATGACTTAATTCTCGGTGTATTTTTGTTTTCCTTATATAACAATTGTCTTCTTTTTCTCTTTTCTCAATTTTCTTTGAAAATCTAAATGTTTCCATACTTTCCATGGCTCTTTAAAATCATCTTTTGATATGACTCATTAGATGGTCAAAAAGTTAGATAATTTATTAGTTTCTTTTCTTTTCTTCTTTGGCCTCCAGATATCCATCTACACACACACACACACACACACACACACACACAGAGTCTCCTGCTCCAGGCTACGCTACTTGCTTCCCAAGCCTGGCCATGCATCTTAGAATTCTCACTTCTGTTCAGACAATAGTTTTCTCATCAGACATTCCCCCTTTTATTATTTTTTCTCAGAATATTTCTTAATTTTGGAAGATGAGACTCCTCAATAAGTTCTAGAAAATTGTACATGACATGTAAAAGAAATGCGTGGTGAAGAGTTAAAATGAAGTCCAGTGAGAAGCCGGACCTCTAAGAGGATGCACACAAAAAAAGCATAAATGATGAGGTTCCACAGCTGAGAGCTTAGTAAACTTGAAGAATGCAAAGGGCCTCTCTGAGTACAAATCTCTCATTAGATAACAAGGGGAGAATGATCAAAAGGGAGTTAGCAGCAAAACCATAACTAGAGCTCCCATCTCCTGATTAACCATCCAGGTCTTTCCTCCACACTATTCATCTGTCAAGTGTGTGTGCTTGGTAACTTCTGTGTGTTTCTTTCAGTATTCAATTTTTGAAATAATTCTGTGATGTTTGCCTTACAGTGACTATGACTATTTGCAAGTAAAGAAACAGGGAAAAGAGTTATAGAAATTGATCATACTGTACAGCTAGTAAGTGGCTAATTGAGACTTCCAAACATACACACACACACACACACACACACACACACACACACACACATCTACATTTAAATATTCACTGATTTTAAAAGTCTATTTCTATTCATGAGCTTAAAAAATAAAAATTAAGCAACCAAAGCCACCTTTGTTAATGTTTCATGAGCTTTCCTTTGTTCAAAATTGGTAATAGTAGCAGCAACATGCTATGTTATTACTGCTGAGCCCCAAAAGCTCAGCTTTCTCTAAAGGTCAGCTAGAAATTTTCAAAAGGGCAAATCTGATTCTACACATGCATTGCCTGTGCGGGAGGATGTCAGCGATGGCTTTCTGAATTGCTTCTCTCCTTAAATGAACCAGTGTTCGAGGTACTTCAAATTTCTAATCTGCCTGTCTTTCTCTTTTTTTTTTAAACCACATTGAGTTCAATAAAATTTATTTTACAATTTAAGGTGAATAGCATTGTCCCCATAAAGCTGAAACATTAGCATAATAGTTATTAGAATTTCCTGAGCAATGTTGATACAGTATAAACATTACCCACTGAAATAAAACTACATTAATGAGGAGAAACTATGCCCACTTTCATTTGTTTAACAACTATGTACTGAATGTTCCTGTGCCTACTGCCCTGTTCCCCATCCACAGATAAGCAAGCTATCCCCTGTCCTCAAAGGAGGAAATTGCCTACTTACAAAATGAATGTATAAGCTGATAAATTAAATGCATTGTGAGAATTATGATCCTTGCTTTCTAAAGTACTGTGTGATGTGGAACATTCTCCATACGAACAACTAGGAAATAAAAATAGTAACAAGGAATCTGCAGTTGAGTTTGATTAACAAATTCAAGTATCATGACTTAAATGCATTTGTTTGGAGTATTTCTCTTGGATTTCCAGGAAGCTTTTGAAAGACTGTATCTGGATTAAAAAGTTTGGAATAAGAGATTTACTTTTTACTGTGTATAATTGCATGCTAATTGTTAAAATGCACTATTTGTCCAAGATGAAGGATGGACGGTTAGGTTAGTGTTTGGGACCCAAAAAGTCTTTGTAGGATATATGCCAATTACTTTAGCTATCATATATAAAGAAGAGTGGCAAGATAATAAAATACAAGAAGGGGTTTCAAGATAAAAATAAAGATATGAAATACATGTCAGAAGTGGGAAATAATATTCTATTACCAGGACTGAGGCAAGTCCTTATTAGAACAAGGCAGGAATGGGAAGCAGAGCAGACTGGGAAGCCTTTCAGTATTCTGTTAAGACCTTGCAATTTGTGAGGAAAATAGGAGGAAAAAAATACATGCTGAGGGATGGGTACTACCCACCAAAAGAGAATTTCTTTGACTAAAAAGACTAATGAGTTTTTCAGGAACTTTACTTTGTAAAAAGTTCTATATGTGGCAATGTCTTTTCAGGATTAAAAGAAAATATTATTGGGTTTGTTAGTAGAAGCAGAATAATATGACTTCCTTCTTAGCAATATGGCAGATGAGATTACTGAAAACTCAGCATTACAGAATCTTTAAAATATTGGATAAACATAGCAAAACTGTACTGTTGAACTTACAAGAAATTAAGAGGAATTCCCAAGGGCCAAACTTTCAGCAGAAGCTGAAAATCAGAGTGGCACACTGGCATTGACACTCTACCCTGGGGTCATTTGTCAATTCTGATCCAATGAGCCTCAAGGGAGAAATGGAAAATACCATGGATCAGACAAGGTCAAGTGTTAACGACGAGACACTTAAAGGAATAAAACTTCAGTGAAAGCTAAACAAAAATATATAAGTGTGTGTGTGTGTGTGTGTGTGTGTGTGTGTGTGTGTGTGCGCGCGCGCACACACACGCATGTGTGCGTCTGTTTATTTGACTCAGAACTCACGGAATAAAACAACAGAACTCTTCCCTGGGAATGCTGTAACTCCAGCCTTTCCCTCACCACCTACCTATGGGGAGAGCATTGATAACGCATGTCACTGAGTATCTGGGAAATAGTACCAGCTTATCACTGGCCCCCTGGCATAATCATGAACATCTTAAATAAACCATATGTTCATGAAAACCACCTTGCCTTATTTCATCAACACATGGAAGAAAAACTCAGAAGGAGGCTAGAAAGAGAATGAACACACACTTGCTGAGTCTGAGTGGCCACTGAAACCTGGGGATTGAGCGAATTGCCTCAGCCTTGTCCCTACCAATTGGGTCAATTAGCATAGTGTACATGCCTCTCAAATGCATTTTAAAATACTGCCTATGTGATACTAAGATAAGAATGAGAGCCCCCAGTGAATTTGAAACCAACTGTATTTCTATTGCCCAGTTCCAATAAAATTTCCTTCTTTGAATCTATATTTTCAAATTTTCTGCCACCCTGTTAACCCATGTCTGCAATAAATTCATATTATCGAGACTTTAAGTAGAGGTATAAATGCCCTCAGTGATTTTGGATTTCTCATATATCTGTATATGGCACACAATGATTATGGGAGGACAAAGAGTGGGCACAGCTGACCTGTATTTGAAATAGGGAAACAGCATACATAACATTTGGGATAGTGAACACACAGATTTCATTTCCAGAAAAAAGATAGGTTATTCCTCTCTCTGCACTCTCCTTTTTGCCTTTATTTATTTATTTATTTATTTATTTAGGACTTGGTGTTTATAAACGCTGAGGCTTATGTGATATGACTTTGTATTCTCCCTCGTCATCACCATTGATTTCCCTGCTTTTTCATTAAAAGGTTTTGAATTTAGTGTTAAGTCACAACTGCTTCATTCAGACAATCCCCTACCACAATCGGCAATGCACTTTTCTTAAATAACAAAAGTTAAAAGCTCCTAAAGACCTGAGGACACCTTATTTAATCAGAGTGGACAAAATGTAGGGACCAAAAATTTCCTGGTTTACTGCTTTACAAGTTAGCATGTTTTTTACTCCCAATCATATGTGTCTTCTGCAATAAGGGAAACAGGATACAAAATGGTATCTTTTACAAATGTTATGTGCCTGATAGTACATGTAAATTTCACTTACCAAATAATTCAACTATATTCTTTTACACATACTCTAAGCCTCACAAATACAAAATATTTTGGTCATGCTCCCATTGAGAAATTCAGATTCGGGGGCACCTGGGTGGCTCTGTAGGTTAAGTGTCCATCTTCAGCTAAGGTCATGATCTCCAGTATGTAATTTCGAGCCCCATGTCCAGCTTTGTGCTGGCAGCTCAGAGCCTAGAGCCTGCTTCAGATTGTGTCTTCCTCTCTTTCTGTCCCTCCCCCATTTGTGCTCTGTCTCTCTCTCTCAAAAATAAATAAACAGAATTTTTTTAAAGAAATTCAGATTTCAACCATATATTTGATATTTCCTGATATTTTATTCTGATATACATCCAAGAAATGAAAGCAAGTTGTCCAAAAGATATTTTCACACCCATGCCCATTGCAGTATTTTTCACAACAGCTAAGAGAAAGAAGGAAGCAACCTAAGTGCCCATTAAAGCATGACTGGATAAATAAAATATGGTATATACATACAATGGAATATTAATCACTCTTTAAAAAGGACATTCTGTGACATGCCAAAACATGGATGATCTTTGAGGGCATTATGCTGAGTACAATAAGCCAGTTCACAAAGAGATGAATACTGTATGATTCCACTTATATGAAGTATCTACAGTAGGCAAAGTCATAGAAACTGATATTTTAAGTCAAGAATATCATAACTTCTGAGGAGTTACATGTCAGTTTCCTGGTATCATTTTCCTTATTTGGCATTTTCAGATTAGGAAAAGTAAGAACTAACATTTAATCAACATCTACTAAATGTCACATACTGTAGTGGGCAATGCTCCCCCCCCCCAATGTTTATTGCTTTTCCCGTCCAAGTCATTTCTCACTACTCCTTTTTACAGTTGAAGATATGGAAAATTATCTAAAATTGATATGCTCTAGTATCACATGGCAGGGCAGTGGTTAAATAAATGATGGAATCAATTAGTTACATAATCAAGATCTCAAGTCTAACTCTCCCAAGTAGAAATGTGTTAATGAGAAGAATAAGACCAAAATAAGCAGAAATTGGTTCCCAGAAGCCAACCAAACTCCACACTAACTGATCAGAGCTGATCCACATAGAACAGTGTGGAGAACAGAGAGTAGAACTTGAATATCTGCAGGATAAGAAACTATCCTTCTCCCCACCTCCCCTTGAAAAAAAGAAGATATGCATTTACACGTCAATGTAGTACAACTCAAATCCAATCTTCAGGCGAATCAGAGAGGTAGAAGTCAGCACCATGCAAAAAGCTACAAACTAAAGAGAAACAGCCCTACCTATGTACACTCCTGAGTCATGGAACAGATCTGTAAGAAATTTCTGAAATCTGGGTTCTGTATCCAGTCCCATTTAAGTAGGGTGAGTATATAGTGTATCCTTTAAAGTGGGCACTTCTGAGAGTTAAAGACTATCCTATTAATAATTAAACTTGGAGCAGAGGCATAAGCCAGAACTGTTCCAGCAGAGCCCAAAGTGTGTTGACCACGCATATAAAACACCGGGCCACTCTTAAGAGGGCTTCAGAATTTGTTCTGAGGTCAGTTAGTACCCATCCTATTTGCCAGTTCCTCAGGGTCATTTTTACTCCTAAAATAGTGCCCTAGACAAATTTACAAAGTTTGTTTACCCAAAGGCCAACATTTCCACATGCTCTAAATTATTTTCTATCAAAAGGAAAATAGGATTTCTTGCAAGATAACTAGGATGAGAAAGCAAGCCCCCTCCACCACTGGGGGAGAATGAGAAGTTTCAGAAATAGAATATTTTATCTCAAGCGTAAAGTCAACAAATTAGTTCTGAAGGCATAAGAAAAATCCACGCAGAGCTTCCAAAATCTCAGACAGATCCTCACAATGCATAGGACACTTCAACAGAAAGGATGAAAACACAGCCCCAAGATTCCCAGTTGTGTTTTTCCCTCTCACAAATTAACGCTTCATAATATTAACTGCTGATGATTCTGCTGAGGAAATCTGGTAAGTGCCTCTTTGAGGCTGTCAAATGAAAATGGTATTGTTTTCCTTCCCTAAAAAGATCACAGAAGGAATTCAATGGAATGATCTCCGGTCATCATTTAACCCCCAAAATCTGAGCCTATCTCCCAGGCATTTCTTCTGTTATGTCCATTTCCTCTTTGTTAGTACTTTTGGTCAACTTCTGTTTAGGAATTTAATAGTTGCAGTGTAGTCATAATGTTTCCATTTCTGTGAACCCAAAACATATAATCACTAATCAGAGTCATTAACAGCACAAAATGACAATGAGTCACATTTTCAGAGACAGAAAAGAATTCTGTTGTTGTGGATAACTGCTGTAGCATTATCATGGGAAAAGATCATTTCTTTTAGAGTTCTAAAATATTGAGTTCAGTTTTCATGGCTCTGTCACTACTTTGAAGTATTTTAGGAAGCAGGGGACCCCTGCTTTTAATAACACATTGATACCAATGCCCTCTTTTTAGAGATGAGGGAAGTGAATTTCACGGAAGTAAGGAATAGAGTCATTCCATGCCATTTGGCTAGTGAAGATCAGAGTCAGAACAGGAGCCTGGGTGGGACTGAGTCCCTGGTTCACTGCATTTATATCAATGTCTTTGCCCTCAGAACCATCTTTGTCACTCTGATACCTGCTAGTACTTCTAATTTTAATATCACTGGTTTTCTTCTATATATGTCATCCTATAATCTCTATTTGAGTCACAAATGGTAATAATGACCTTCTCTCACCCTCCGTAAGCTCCGGCCTTAGCTTTTCTATGTGTATAATCTTGGTCTCTTTTTATCCTCTATTTATAAATGCATTTATATAGTTTAACCTTTGGTAACATGCATATTAAGTAGGACAGGCTTAAGAAAATGTCTCTGATCTTTCTTATTCCTCTTTCTCTTTACATTTCCCTACATTTACAAACTATGAATAAAAAACTTTTATGGATACCAAAAATGTTTTCAAAAGAAACAGAATGGTAGGAGAATAGATAGCTTTAAGGCTTACTATAACACTAAGATGCTCAGGTCCACATTTTAAAGAAAATAAAACTGAAAGTCTTATAGGAGATGTTTAAGGAATACTCCTTGGAGTTTGACAAGTCTTCTAGCTGGTCTCTTGGCCAGCTGCCATGTTCTCTTCCATTACATTCCCATCCAACTGCTGAATTGATATTCTTAAAATGCAAAATGCACCATTTCATTAACAGTCTAAATGCCTTCTGTGACTTCTTATTGCTCAGAGAAGAGAAAATGAATTTATTAACTTTGAAGTTCTTCTCTAATCTGCCTTACTCTCTATCACCTTTCTACTTCTGCAACCTATATCTGGACTCTGACCAACACACATGATGCCTCATTGGAAAAAAATCTCCCAATCCACCATGATTCCCTTAGTCTCAGTATTTCTGCACATACTTCTTTTTGCCTCAACTGTGTCTCTTCTTCTTTTTTGGCTAGGAAATTCTTTTCAGTCTTTTGAGATTAAATTCAGACTGAGACTTCCTATAATGTCTTCTCCACCTTTGCATTCATCCTTTCTCTCTAGGCATCTATTCGCTCAAAATATATTAGTGTATTTTCTAAGTCCCAAACCCTCTTTGAAATGTCAGAGAGAACGTGTTGAAAATGACACACTTTTCTCCTCTCTTGGCACTTACCTTCTAGAGGAAAAGTAGAAAACTAAAAGCAAAAACAAAAACAAAAAACGAGGAGTACATTTTAAAATGGTAACATATGCTATAAAAAAAAAGGACAACAGTTAAAAAGGCCAGGGAAAAATGAGGAATACCACAAACCTGATTGTTAGGAAAATGTCTCTTAGGAAATGATCCGTGAGAGAAAAACTGAATGAGTAGAGAGTAAGAGAGGGGTATATAGTCAGAGGTTCAAATATACAAAATAAAATACAAAGGACCTAAGAGGAACCAAGTCTGTCCTTTTTGAAAGATAGGCAAATAAAACCATAAAGAAAAATATTTTAAATAGAATGGGGTGAGAAAATGGAAACTGGTACTTTGCTCAAGGGGGGGGGGGTAAAAAATATATATGTATATATGTATATATACACTCCTCCTTCAGTGTTCTTATAATTATTTTACATAGCATTATTAAACCATTTTTCATATCCATTTGGCTTTGTATGCTCAAATATCAAAATCCCCTACTAGATTATGAGATACTTCCACGAGAGTACACCTTATACTTTTATCATATTTCTGTGCCTGGAGTGGTCTGAGAAAACACATAGGACATTCAGGCCCAATTATTCATTCATTTATGTTTTTCTTTATTCCATAATTGTTTATTAAGAGGCCTCAATATAGCAGGTACTATGTAAAGGCACTGGGGATAAATTGGTGTACAAAGATGATCACAGTCCCTGTCTTTACTATAGAATTCACAATCTTGTGGGAGAGTCATCAAATAACTACACCAATCAATGTAAGATTGAAACATGGCAAGTAATGTAAAGGAGAGATGTGTGTTGCAGTCCAGGGATCAGGAAAGATGTACTTGGGGAAGTGGACTTGAAGCTACAATCTACAGGAAGAACAGGAGCTGATTACATAAAATCTGGGCTGACGAGGAGCTTGAGTAAAGGCCTGATGTGGAGGACAAGATTTGAGGCACTAACAGCCAGCTTTTCATACCATGCAAAGGGTTTGGCTTTTATAGTAAGAACAATGGGCTCTTTCCATAATTTGGCTATTGTTGAGAGTGCTGCTGTAAACACTGGGGTACAACTGCCCCTATGCATCAGCACTCCTGTATCCCTTGGGTAAATTCCTAGCAGTGCTATTGCTGGGTCATAGGGGTAGATCTATTTTTCATTTTTTGAGGAACCTCCACACTGTTTTCCAGAGTGGCGGCACTGGTTTGCATTTCACCAACAGTGCAAGAGAGTTCTTATTTCTCCACATCCTCTCCAGCATCTATAGTCTCCTGAGTTGTTCATTTTAGCCACTCTGACTGGTGTGAGGTGGTATCTCATTGTGGTTTTGATTTGTATTTCCCTGATGAGGAGTGACATTGAGCATCTTTTCATGTGCATCAACTGATGAATGGATAAAGAAATTGTGGTTTATATACACAGTGGAATACTACTTGGCAATGAGAAAGAATGAAATAGGGCCTTTTGTAGCAACGTGGATGGAACTGGAGAGTGTTATGCTAAGTGAAATAAGTCATACAGAGAAAGACAGATACCATATGTTTTCACTCTTATGTGGATCCTGAGAAACTTAACAGAAGACCATAGAGGATGGGAGGGAAAAAAAAGTTAGAGAGGGAGGGAGCCAAACCATAAGAGACTCTTAAAAAGTGAGAACAAACTGAGGATTGATGGGGGGTGGGAGGGAGGAGAAAGTGGGTGATGAGCATTGAGGAGGGCACTTTTTGGGGTGAGCACTGGGTGTTGTATGGAAACCAATTTGACAATAGATTTCATATTAAAAAAAAAAAAAGAACAGTGGGAAGTCACTCATTTCATCTCAGCTACCCGAGGTTTAATGCTCAGTGACTATTTTGAAGGTCTACTCTATGGCGGATCAGTCTTAATGTTCTCACCCTCTACTACAACCATGAGATATTTTAAAATAACAAAGCAGAGTGACTTCTCTAGCTAAAACATAACATAAAATGTCTTTCCAGCACCAGATTCCTATTTGCTTTCTCGGGGTGACTCTCCAACTTCTCTCATCTATGGACTTGTGTTAATGTCATTCATGTGGCCATTTATTGCACCCCGAGTGCAATGTTATCACTTGCCTTTGTGCTTTTGAACCTCTGTGCATTAGTGCTGCCACACGTGAATGAGTTCTTGATGGGAAGAACAATTCCCTGGCTTACAACAAGAGATCAAGCATCTCTTGAAGGGTCATGTATACAGGATTTATGATGTGGGGTTACCAATGACAATCTGATCTCTCTCTTGCTCAGTGAGAAACTATTACTAGTCTAGATGGGGGATACATACCTTTGTGGTATATTTTTAAGGTTTTCCTTCAATAAATTACCTTTTTAATTTTGGTAAAATCAGTCTACTCAAGAAATGGATGATCCTGCCAATCATAATTGAGAGTTATGATCCTGCTAGTGTCTTTAGGAATAGGACTCAAGATTTGGAAGACTGCTTATCTCTACCCAAACCTGCCCACATCTTGCATATAATTTATACAGGCAGAAATACACAAAGCCTCTTAGAAATAATTTAAGTGTCTTCCAAAGGAAAAAAAAAGATGGAAATGAATCAGGAATCATGTCACCATACTGGGCACAATGTTCTAGTTTTATTATGACAATAGTCAGAGCTTCTGCACAAGATGTGGTTGTTTTATTGGACCCTGCTGACCACTAACTGACAAAACTAGAGAAATGCCCATGGAAAAAATATGAGCAAAAAAAGAAGCAAAAGAAAGAAAAGTCATAGAATACATCTTTTTACTTTGTTTCTCTCTCTAAACACAGACAAATTTTTCATTTGTCAGAACCTATACATATATGAAGAAGAGAATCCTGCATGGGCTTTGCTTTCTTTATTCATTAAAATGTAGTTTCACAACCTCGGCATTCCTGACATCTGGGGCCAGCTGATTTGTTGTGAGTGGCTGTCCTGTTCATTGTTGCATGTACAGTAACAACTCTAACCTCTACTTACTAGTTGCCACTAGCTCCCTTCTGTCTCCTGGTTGTGGCAATTAAAAAAATGATGCCATTCATTGCCAAATGTTCCCTGGGAGCATCCATAAAAACCACAAAATTACAAAAGGAGTTAAAGATCTAACATGAACAAAGAAATGTATTAAATAATTCACCTTTGCATATTGTCATGAGATTTCGTATTATGTATATCTTGTAGGTGTTATTCTTACATTATCACATTTAATCTTCACAGATATTCTTTTTTCTTTCTGTTTCTTTTTTCTTTTCTTTTCTTTTCTTTCTTTTGAGACTCTGTGTGTGTGTGTGTGTGTGTGTGTGTGTGTGTGTGTGTACACAGGTGGGGCAGAGAGAGAGAGGGAGAGAGAAAATCCCAAACAGGCTGTCAGTGCAGAGCCCACTGTGGGGCTTGATCCCACAAGCCATGAAATCATGACCTGAGCCTAAATCAAGACTAAGATGCTCAACAGAGTGAGCCACCCAGGGACCCTATCCTCACAAATATTCTTGAAGCAGATATTATTTCCTACATTCAACTCATGTGAAAACTAAGGTTCAGAAAGATTAAATAACTTGCTTAATATTCATAAACAATTAGAGGTAGGGTCAGAAAAAAAGTACTCCCCATGGACCATTGACAAACTGAACATTTTGATTAAATATAATATACTGTGATTTATAAGTTTTACAACTAAACCTTTGAAAATCACTAACTTACTACTTTCATTCCACTTCAACCCTGAACACAATAAAAGGCTCTCGTGCACATAAAGAGTTGAACATATTTTTTTTTTTTTTTTTAAATTTTTTTTAACGTTTATTTATTTTTGGGACAGAGAGAGACAGAGCATGAACGGGGGAAGGGCAGAGAGAGAGGGAGACACAGAATCAGAAACGGGCTCCAGGCTCTGAGCCATCAGCCCAGAGCCCGACGCGGGGCTCGAACTCACAGACCGCGAGATCGTGACCTGGCTGAAGTCGGACGCTTAACCGACTGCGCCACCCAGGCGCCTGAACATATTTTTAAAGCACTTTCACGTCATCGTTCTCTCATACCCCTCATCATAACCCTATGAGCAGTACAGCAGAGGTTAGGATGGTCATTTTATAGCTGTAATAACTGAATCTCAGGAAGGTTGAAAGGCTTCTAGAAGGGCTTATAGTTTTTATGTGACAGAAACTGTATCCATCTAATATATAATATGCATACACATGCATGTATGGTTGTCTGAGTATCATGACAACCAGATGTGTCTTTACATATTAATTTTGAAGAATTGAGTTGATTTCATAACATTGCAGGATCCCAGGAAAGGATAAATAAAAGTTATTTTCTTTTCTTCTTTACTCAGTAAGCATTAAAAGTTACTTCTGACAACTTAGCATGACCTTTTGCCTTAAAACTAGATTTCTTCTTTTTTGACCCCATAGAGAATGGGATATCACATTGGATGACCATAAATATACATAGAGCCCAATCCAGAAGTGAAGATTTTAAGGAAGTGCTAGAGTCATGTGGAGAAGAAGTAGGAGAAACTGTGTGGGGGCACAGGATGAAAATAATTTACTAAAAATACGGTAGAATGTGGTAAGATTGGAAGGTTAATGCTAGGAGATACAGTCAGATTCTTGGGTAGGATAGGTGAGAGGGATTTCAGTGGTTTGGCTCTAGAACAAATATATTTGACAATATGAGCCAATGGAGGGGGGATTCAGAAACCAAAGAGGCTAAGAGACATTTCTTGGAAACGTGAAAAGTCCATGGAGGCCAACTAGGAGATTCACTACAGAGGTACAAGCATGTAATCATGATTCAGGGAGGTATTAAAATAATCCCAAACTTTAACTTTTGTCTGTTTCTCAAACATTACTCAGTATTGTATCCTGGAATTTAATGAGTATACTTCCTTCACGTTTTAGAAAAGACCAGTCCATAAATATCAATGAGGTCAAGGTAGTCAATACGGCTGTTGAAATCTTCTATATCCTTTCTGGTTTTCTACTTGTTCTAATCAATTATTGAGATAGTAAGTTTGCTGACTACAATTGTGAATTTGCCTCTTTCTCTGTGCAGTAATATAATTTTTGATTCATGTATTTGGAAGTTCAGTTATTAGGTGCATAAAAGTTCAGTAAAGAATTGGCTCCTTTATAATTATGAAATGACCTCCTTTGGCTATGGTAACATGTTTTCTCTGAAATCTACTGGTTTAATATTATGTAACATTAATTAATATTAATATTCAACTTCTTAAAATTAGTATTAACATGGTATATCCTTTTCAATTATTTTAATTTTAACCTATTTGTGTCTTTATAAAGAGTAGATTCTACTGCCAGCATAGTGCTGAATCTCATGTTTTTAACCTATGGCTATTTAGTGTTTGTATTTAATTTGAACTGTATATAATTAGTTTTACACTTATCAACTTATTACTCACTTTGTAACAGTCCTATCTGCTTATGGTTCCTTTTCTTCTCTTTTTCTGCCATCTTTTGTATTAATTCAATATTTTTTTATGATTCTACTTTATCTCTGTTTTGGGGCTTATTAGCTATAATTATTTTGTTATTTTAGGGGTCTCTGTAGGGTTTACAGTATCCATCATGATCTTTCAAGATTTACCTTCAAATTAAATATTCATCCACATCTAAGAAATGTACAGTAGTGTGCTTAATTTCTCTCCTCTCAAAATGTGTGTTATTATATAATTTGCTTTTATGTATGTCAATAAAATTCCTCCTTACTAAATTATATTTTTTTAAACAGGAAATTGTCTTTAAAGAAATTTAAATGAAAGGAAAAGTATCTTATGCACTTAACCAGGTACTTACCATTTCCAGTGTTCTTTGTTCATTTCTGCAGATGTAGATTTCCAAATGGTACACTTTTCCTTCTGTCTAAAGGACATCTTTATTCTTGTAATGTGAGCTTGTTGGTCATTAATTCTTTCTGTTTTTGCATACTGGAAGAAGTATTTATTTTGTCTCCATTTGATAGATATTTTTGCTGGGTAAAGAATTTGAGGTTGACAGTTTTGGGTTTTTTTAAAGCACTTTACATAGATTATTCTACTATCCTCTCAAGTGCATTATTTCCAGTGAGATTTCTGCTGCCATTTTCAGTGTGTGTGTGTGTGTGTGTGTGTGTGTGTGTATAACATGTACTTTAAACATTCTCCTTACCACTAGTTTTGAGCAATTTGATTATGATCTGCTTTGGAGTTGTGCTTGAAGTATATTGAGCTTTCTGTATCTGTGAATTTTACATTTAATCAAATTTTGAAATTATTCAGCCATTTTTGTAAAATACATTTTTCTGTATCCTATCCTCCTTTGGAATTATAACTGCATGTATATTACGTCACTTGAGCTTGTCTCACAACTCACTGACAAAAAGAATTCTGTTTCTTTTTCTTTTTATTCATAGCTATTGCTAGGCCTTAAAATTCACTATTCATTTTTTTTCCTGAAATATCTAATCTTCCATAACTTCCATCCATGTATATTTCTCCTTAGACACTACAATTTTCATATCTAGAAATTTGGTTTGTCTTTTTATATCTTTTTTATATCTTCAATGTCTCTACTTATCTTTTGGGCTCATATAAAATACAGTTACAATAACCATCTTAATTTTTTCTGCTAATACCTGTGTTACTTCTGCATTAGTTTCAGTTAATTTATTTATCTTCTCATTACGACCATATTTTCCTGCTTTTTTGCTTGCCTGATAATCTTATTATATACCAAACATTATGAATTTTAGCATGTGGAGTGCTAGTTGTTTCTCTGTTCCCAAAAGATATGTTTAGGCATTATTCTTAGACACAGTTATGAGAACTTGGGGACAAGTTTCAGGGTTTCACTTTTATGATTCCTATGTTCAATGTAGAGCTATTTCCCTGTGTATTTGTACCCAATGCCCCGTTAATCATAAGGATCCCCAGTCTGGCTGTTGGGAACAGGCATACTGTGGACCTCTGTTTAAGTGCCAGGAACTGTTAAATTTATCTTTCTGGGTGGTCATTTCCCCGGCTTCAGGTGTTTGTTTGTTTGTTTGTTTGTTTGTTTGTTTGTTTTTCATGCATGCACTGATATATACTAAGGACCTTTGGAAGATATGTTTTATTTTTCTCTGTATGTAACTCTCTCCTCAGTTCCTCTGTCCTGTGAACTTTATCCATCAATGTATTCCACATTTTCAATCCTCCTTTAATTCAGGGAGACAGTTGCATGCTTCCTGGGCTTTACTAGCCTGGAAACTTTCTCTAGACAGTCAACTAAGCCAATAGTAGTGCTAAGCCAGTAGTAGAGCTTTCTTTTTGCCAACACTCAGACCTAGTGCCTTTGCTGTGTTTTATCCAATGTCTTGAAAAACCTTTATTTCAAATATGTTATTTGTTTTATTATTGTTTCAGGTCAAAGTTAAATCCAGTGCCTATTTCATCTTGGTCAGAAGAAGAAATATTGCCTACCAGTTTCAAGCTCAAATTTTATCACCTCAGATAGGGCTTGCTATGAACTTTCCTCCCCTTCCTTCCCTCATGTCACCGACTATTATATCCCTTCCATATGTCCTTTGTATCCACTATCCCAATATTTTTGCACATTTTAGTTATTTGTATACTTGCTCTCTTTTTCCTCTTTTGACTATAGACAATTTCATTCATCACATCATGGGCTTCCAGAATCCAATAATTTATGTGCATGACATAATAATTGCTCATTAAATACTGGTTGAAAAAATGAATAGATCTCAGTTGTGTTATTTTCTCTCCTCCTTATATTTTCCTGTCTTATTATTAAGAAATTAATATTCTGTGCAGGCATTGTCTATTGAGGAACTTTGATAAGCAGAATATTAGGTTAAGCAAGAGGTGAATTGCCTTTTTCAGGGCCTATTTGCAATGAGTCAACCAGCTGGATGATCTGCATTTCGATGTTGGGTACAAAACTGAATATTTGTCCATGGAAAGCTTTCAAACGTTATTTGAGCACCAGCCATGCTGCTGTCTTCCTGCCTATGGCACTGCTCCCTGAATTGTATACTTGAAATGAGTTTGCTTTAGCACAAAGTGGAAAAAAAAGCAGGAGATTGCTGAGAGGTGAATATGGCAAGGTAGACTCTCCTAGCAATGACACAGAAGGTGACATATGTCATCTTCTGCTACTGTGACCTTTCTATTTCTCCAGCAACACACATTATTCTGAAAAATGAACACAGTTAAAAGGAGAAAAAAATTGAGCCATCAATTGGGACACTGTTTAGTCAGAACCAGCTTGTTTACAGCTCTTTTTCGAACATGAAATGCCGTTGGACTTGTTGAATTATTTCTCTGTCCTTCTTTCAAGCAGAAAACTACAAAGCTCAAGTTAATTTGGAGATAACCCTCCATTCAAACTTTTTTTTTTGCATTTAGTGACATTTACATTACTTATATTTATACTCAGAGGGAGAAAAAGCAATATTAATTTCTAGGGACTACAATGGATAATTTGATTTAGGGAAATAGAGGCATGTAGGACAGACTTATGAATATAACACTCTAGTGGGATTAAGTAGACTTAGTAGTGCTAAACATGATGGATATCTGTTTGTGATAAACGGAATATTATGGGATGAGAATAGATACACCATGGGTTGTAAGGACATAGCACATAATAGTGGGATCTAAAGAAAATACAGTATTGAAAATTTTTAGCAATAATAGTTGTATGGCTACAGATACATTAGGAAAATTCTGATGTAGTAGCAATAGCATGGATTATAGGAGTCATACAAATTTGGACAGATGGGGAAACTACAACTCAGTGAGATGAGGTATTGTAGCTAAGGTCACTCGGCTAGTAAGATTAAGGGTGAAGATCTACATACAGATCTCTGAGATATAATAGGTGAAGCTCTTTGTTCTATCAGATTATTTACAGATAGATAGTAATATTGGTATTTTTTAAAAAATATTTGATCTTGTTGTAATATAGGTTAGGTGATCAAGCTGTGCTAAGTCAACTAACTGCCTGGTGTTTATGTGGTCAGAAGTATGTCCAATTGAGTGACTTAAAAATCAACACCCAGAAACGAGTGGACCTTTCTACCATGCTTCTTATGCTGAGACTTCCATCAGCGAGTGATTTTCTTGCTTTAAATTTAATGCTGCCTCTGTTCAAGCAGAAAATAGATTTGAAGACAATGAAAAATGCACCACTTTATTTCCCTAAGGCTTCCCTACACAGTAGGCCTTGAACAAACCTAATTTTATAAGGAGAGACAAACAACTAAGTTAATCTTCAAATGCAAAAATTTATTGTTTTTTTTCCTAAATTATTTTACTAAGTATTGATTCCCAGATTCTTATTATCCATCTTCAAATCATAGGGCTCTGTGCAGAATTTGCATACATTCTGGTAACAAAATTCATAATCAAAAGGGAAAAGTGAAATAATCCCACCATGGAGCATGTAATTTTTCTGTTCAACAGAACCTTGTAAATTGACAATAAAAATAAATTGTACTGAATGAGAAAATCATAAGAAATAAAATATCAAAGAATCCTTAGTGATAACATGGTC
The DNA here is from genome assembly GCF_018350175.1 of Felis catus. Lineage (NCBI taxonomy): Eukaryota > Metazoa > Chordata > Mammalia > Carnivora > Felidae > Felis > Felis catus. The sequence continues at coordinate 39,752,565 of NC_058382.1, forward strand.
CAGTGATTTTTTTTCACTCTTGAGGGGGAAAAATTGATTCCTGAGAAGGAGCATTTTGATTGCAGTTTTTTCCACATGGGCACCATGTTTTGGAGGATTTTCTAATACGTAACATTACATTTATTTAAAAATAATTGTTATACTTATTTGATCAATTTTAAAAGTGGGAAAATGTTCAAAGCTTGTGATAATTTGCAACAACAATAATAACTAAAACAATTCTCTGAGATCCAAATTATTCCTGACCATCGAGGAAATCCAGAAAGTCTGAGGGTGTGATTTCCATGGTTGGCTTCACTGCGTTTCATGATAACATACCCTCTCAAAGGAAGGTGAAAGAGGAAAAGATAGTTGTGCCCTTTTTGGAGTAAAAAAGATAGAATAAGATCAGGCCGAGACCACAATGCACCTTCAAAGTCATAGAAAGAAATCTCAGAAATATATACAAATGGAATTGACAACTAGGAGCATAAGAAGATGTGAGTAAGCTTAGAGTGGAAGATCACGGTTTGGCATGATACCTGTGTGAAATCAGTGGATTGTTCATTGCTAGTCTCTTTTCACTCTTTGGTATCTCATAACTACAATAGCTTATAAGTGTTTATAGAGAAGGATGCCAAATAGGAGCCTATAAAACATAATCCCAATCTTTAGATGCCTTAGTTAAGCCCCCAAAGTGTTTTAACAGCCTCCTTTTACTGTAGCTCTAAAAAAAATTTGCAAGAAGAAGGACCTATGTTACTATATAGCATAAGGTCCTATGGTACTCTACAGTATCAGTTTCCAATACTCATGCCATGTCTTTCCTGCTAGAAACAGCATAGAATGTGTATGCTTTCCAACTCAAAGTTTACAGCATTCCATATTATCTTATAATCATACCATTTAACTCATTTAACTAATTATATCATTTAATAATTTAGATAATTTGGCCTCTGATGCTTTTGATCAGATTTGATTCATATCCATCTGATATAAATTGTTATGACACTTGAATTTTAAGACCATCTTTCTCAAGCTTTAATGGGTGTCTAGGACCTTGCTGACATACAGATTGAGATTCAGCAGGTTTAGCAATTCTAACACGGTCCCAGGTATGTCAATGCTAATGGTACACATACCATACCTTAAGGAACAAGAGTTAGGGGCTCCTGAGTGTCTCAGTCAGTTGGGCGTCCAACTTCAGCTCAGGTCATGATCTTCTGGTTCAGGAGTTCGAGCCCGATGTTGGGCTCTGTGCTGACACAGATTCTGTGCCTCCCTCTTTGGATTATGTGCCTCCCTCTCTCTGCCCCTCCCCTGCTCATGCTCACTCTCTCTCCCTCTTTCCCTCTCTCTCAAAGAATTAAAAAAAAAAAAAAACATTAAAAAGTATTAAAAAAAGAACAAGAGTTTAAAGCAAGTGTCTTCCACTGGGGCCCAAGAAAAGAGCTTATGTGAAACTATTTATTAATATGATATGAGGAAATGGGAGTATATAGCAGGTGAACGAAACATAGAGCGAAAGCCGATGCAAATATCAATTATCAAGTTGGTCATTGGGATGGGTAACTAATGATAAATTCCAATGGGAACTTTTAAAGTTTTGCATAACATTATCAAAATTTACTGCCTAGAGGCTAAAAGAAAGAAATATTTATCCATTCAACTTTACTCCCACCAAAGGTGGCTCCATAGACCTGCCCTTCTAGTTTGCACAGAAATGATTACAGAGCAGTTTTCTCTAGCAGTTTTCCAGAGTCCCATCTGTATGCATCAAAGAAGCCTTAGGGCATAAAACAAAAAATATTAACAACACAGACTAAGACAATGTATTGTTCATGTTACTCTGACTTAAAGCTAGTCAAGGCCTACTTGAAACCAGTTATCATGAGAGTGACCAGGTGACCAGGAGGATTTTGAAGTGATACACAAGAATTATAAAATGCAGTATGTTTTATTATGACTGTTTGGTGCCTTGAGCCTGAACACATGGCTACAAAACTCATGTCTCTTTGAAACAAAAGCCAGATGTTTCCTTGGCAATATGCCACACTTCTTGCCACAAAGAAAAGTCATGATTTCACTATTCTAATGGTATAAGTATGGTCACACTGTTAGGCAATAAGTGTCAGGGTAATAAGGTAAATATTACCGCATTTTCCCTTTCAGATTAATGGATAACCTTTAAGGGACCAGTAAAAGTCAGTGTGGCCTTTTCTCTTCCCAGAATTTCTGTAGCTCTTCCACTGCCCTCTCATTCATAAAACGGTTGCTAGTTGGTAGACAATCAGATCCAATTATTCTTCCTACTCTTTGAAAGAAAACCGTATCCTATAGTGGAATAACAATATACTATTAACACACATAACTCTGTCACATACAGCCATAGAAGAGATATCTCTCCTTTGGTGTTTAAGCCCTTTAGCACTCCTGATAATGCCACTGAGCTAGGCTTTGTTTCTCCCTGGATGAGTCTAAGAGATTATTACCACCGCCATTAACAGGAGCTATAGAAACCAAGCACTTCTGGGTTTTAGACAGCTAGTCCTTTCACTTTCCTTACTATGTATCTCAAAACAGATTAAAGCAGGTACATCCCCCAACTAATCAGAATGTTTCCAAACATTTACAATGTGCAATAAACATTCAAAGCAGAACCCACTGTCTTGCTCAGGTAACTGAACAATTGATAAAGTATCTGCTTAACTATAACACATGCATTATTTTCCCTTAGGAAGACAAAAGGTTACCAAAACCTAGGGTATTTTTAATGTGCCAGCAGCACATCAGCTCACACCTGCGTTCTTACCTGTTTTGGTGTATGAGAAACTGACATATTAGGAAAAAAACTCTTTGGGATTCAATGGAGCATCAAATGACTTACATTTGACAAGAGGCCATATTGTGCACAAGGAAGAGTTTTGGCCCCAGTGTTAGAATAAATTCCCTGCATTATTAAATTGAATTCCAACTCTTTAAAACAAAATATATAACTATAGATTTATTCTTCTCATGCCAAAACTTCAACTTGCCCATACTTAAAATTAGAAAAATACTATTCTTGTTCAGATCTCAGGATTATCAAGGAAAACAAACACTTTAGTTTTGTCCTGTATACACCTATATTACCTTGTTCTCTCAACTAAGAGAGCATAGAAGAAATAACACCTAGCACCCTAACCTTGGTTTCAAATACCATTGTCCAATAAAAGGAACAAGCTCTCCTTGGAGAAACTGCTGATTCTAGGCCTAGAACAGGACATATAAAATGAGCCTATAGCATCTTGAAGTACCAAGAAGTAAAGACATACTTAAAAATACAATAAATAAATTAGAATTGTATTAAACCTGAAGTATGAAATAAATATCCATGAGTCAATACTTATATAAATAAGTAATGGAATAGGGGTGCCTGGGTGGCTCAGTCGGTTAAGTGTCCGACTCCTGATGTCAGCTCAGGGATTGAGGCCCACACTGGGCTCTGCACTGAGTGTGGAGCCTGCTTTAGATTCTCTCTTTCTCCCTCTACCCCTCTCCCCTGCTCACACTCTTTCATGCTCTCTCTCTCTCAAATAATAAACACAAAAATAAATAACTGAATGATAATTAATTATAAATAAATTAGACAAAAAAGTCATCTTTCCCATGAAGAGGAGATATAATTTATGTAGACACTGTATTCTGAAGGAGGTGGAAGATAATTCCCCACTCTTCAAATGTGTGCTATACATAGTAACTTCCTTCCCAAAGGCAGATTATGGAAAGGGAGGTGACAGTGTAACTTTTCAGTAAAAAAAAAATCTGATAAAAACTACCACAGCCATGTGACCAAGTTGGACATTAATTCTAATAGCCTATGTTGTTAGCATGTACCCTCCTCACAGTGTGATAAAATGATACTTCATCTCCGCTGTCTTTCTCCCAATAGTCCATAATGCCTGTCTAATCAAAGAAAAAAGCATCAGACAAATCCTATTTGATGGATAGTCCACAAAATATCTGACTAGAACTACTAGTCCCGTGAACATCAAAAACAAAGGAAGCCTGAAAACTATCAGTGTAGAGAAATCCAGGGAGACTTGATAACTAAATGTAATGTGACATCCTTGATCTGATAGTTGAACAGAGAAAAGACAGTGGGAAAAGCTCAGGAAATTTGAATAAAGTGGGCATCAGTTCATAATAATGTATTATTATTAGTTTATTAATAGTGACAAGTATACCATAATTATCCAACATTTCAATAATAGAATAAACTTGGTATAGGGTCTGGGGAACTCTTGTACTATCTTCACAATTTTTCTGTAAATTCATTCTAAAAAATAAAGCCCACTAGCATTTTTAAAAATGGAGTTACATGGAGGTCAGAGGAACCAAGTATGACTTTTTCTTTCTTTCTTTCTTTCTTTCTGTCTTTCTTTCTTTCTTTCTTTCTTTCTTTCTTTCTTTCTTTCTTTCTTTCTTTCTTTCTTTCTCTTCCTTCCTTCCTTCCTTCCTTCCTTCCTTCCTTCCTTCCTTCCTATCGATCAATCGATCGATCGATCGATCTAATCATTCCTTTAACAAACTGGTAGAATAGTGCTGATCTACAGTTCCTAAACTTTAATGGAATAAAAAAAAATAAGGGAAGTAACAATATTGTTAAAGTGCAAACACTATACTTAGCCAAATATATAATCTGCATATCTACCCTCTAGACCTACCCCTTTTCAATAATTAATGTAGGTAATAGAAGGTGAGTTACTAGCAGGCACCATCCTGTCTTATCCTAATAGTTAAAAAAAGTGGAAGATTATGTACCATAGTTAATAAAATGACCTTTTCTTGATAAAAATTATAATGCTGACTATAAAAAACTTTTATTATTCATGAATGGTATGTTGAAAGAGATTTTCAATTTCTTATGTTAATTTTACTACTAAGTCTATTTTTAAAATTAAAAAAAAAGTAATAGGGCAGTGGCAAGAAAGAAGATAGAAATAGAATCACTAGATAGAAATATGAATTAATTTTGAAAAAGAAAATAAGTGTGAATATGCTTGACTCTTGTTCCAGGGAAATGTGCATGAAATATTAGGTTTAGAATATTGACTCAGGAAGGTGGAATTGATAAAAGAAACCAACATTACTTGATAGCTTACTGTGTTCTTGGCCTTGGCTGGACCTTTTTAGTAGTAGCATATTATTTAATTATCACCTGTCTTACCTCCAGCTACCATAACAAAGTAACACAGACTGGGTAACTTAAATAATAGGTATTTTTACAGTTCTGCAAGCTGGGAAGTCCAAGATCAAAGTGCTGGTTGATTTGATTCCTGGTGAGGATCCTCTTCCTGTCTTGCTGACTGCTTCCTCTCTGTGTCCTCACATGGCAGAGACAGAATGAACTCTGTTATCTCTTTTTCTTACAAGGTCATTAATCCCATGCAGAGGGCCCATCCTCATGACCTCATTACTAATTTCCTTCCAAAGTCTCCATCTTTAAATTCCATTGTGTTGAGGGTTAAGGCTTAAACATACAAATTTTGAGAGGACACAGATATTCAGTGTACATCATCATTGTGCTGAAAGATTAAATAAATATTGTTTTTGCTTTATTTCTTCTTATTTTTGTAGATAAGGAAACAGGTTCAGGCAAGTTTAGTTATTTGTACAAGGCTTACTAGCAACTGGAGGTCTAGCTGGAGGCTACTGCTGGCCAAGTCATGCTTAGATATATTATTCAAAGAGAAATCATTATTTGAATAACTCTAACATCTTAATGGCTTAATCATTGGGAATTTATTTATTTTTCACTTTCCCAATATAATTCAAGTTAACAGGGCCACTGTTTATTCTTTCTTGCAGGGGCCAATGTCTCCAAGAGATTTGGGTTCTTCAAATAGGTCCACCACATCAGGCCAGACGAGTAGGAAAGAGAGAGAACATGAAGGACTAGAAAGTGTGTTATCGTTGCTGCTGCTGCTATTTATTAGCCATTTTTCCCTATATTCTCCAAGCCAGAATTTAGTTCCAAGATCAAAGTTCACTGCAAAAGGGCTTACAGATAGAGTCTTGCTACATGTCCAAGAATAAAAGAGAATAAAAAGTGGAAGGTATAATAAATAATCAAACATTCTCAGCTCCAACAATCGTGTCCTTTTAGCAGAAAAAAAAAATCCATATGAGTGTTAGTTTCTGGAAAGAGAGTGCTCAGTCATGAAATAAGTTTATTCCAACAACTCAAGCACAGTCGGGGGTTCAGAGGCATGATATCATCTACATGTAGATAAAAATGAAACAGAAAGACTTCCTTTAGGAAGACATAACCAATAGACATGGCAAGAGAAGCCAGGCTATATGTGGAGACAGGAACAGAATTGGAAGGGTAGAAAAGTAGAAAATGGACAGTGCATAAGAAGTGTTTATTCAGTGTAAGAAACATTTCCATTGAAACCAAGAGGTAATTAAAACTTAGGGAACAAACCATACTGGCTGCATTGTGAAGCAGTAGGCTTTGATTTTAGTATGCTTCTTGGAGCATAGTCAAAGAGTGTGATCTTTAAGTCGTATAGCCTGATCATTTCTGACAGTTTGTCATTCCCCTGATTGTGAAAAATAGTGTTAGCTTGAGACAAATCCTATAGAATGTGGACCATTCACTCTGTCTTGGGCGACACTATGTGTCGATAATAAGCATAATCCCATTAAATAGCAATCAGGGATCTGAACTTTCATTAAAGTATAGGGCATGTAGGCTAAACCCCACCTACACCATTATATAGAGAAAGCATTTGTACTTGGTTGCTGTAAGTCTAGAGATAGCCCAACAGAGATACTAGACATTGGCAGAAATGGAGACCCTAGTATACTTTCTCATCCTTCTTCCTGTCAAACCCTGACTCCTATAACCTGCAGGCATATATGAGGCCAGTATTCAAACTCCAAGCTTCTCTACTCTGATCAATCTTATACCTGGCTTCCAGAATACTATCATAATGGCAATTCTGTTTTGGTCCTTTTTTTTTCTTTTCATAGTTTATTCATTTATTTTTGAGAGAGAGAGAAAGCATGAGTTGAGGGTGGAGAAAGAGAGGGAAAGAGAATCCCAAGCAAGCTCTGCACCCTCAACATGGAGCTCTACACAGGGCTCAAATCCACAAACTGTGAGATCATGACCTGAGCCAAAGTTGGACACTTAACCAGCTAGGCCACACAGGTGCCCCCTGATTTGGTCCTTTTAACTCTTCTATCCTCATTTCTTTTATTCTCTACCTTGTTTTTCTGCAGGTGCATTTAATTCTACCAAAATTGCAGAGCTTACTTATTATTTAAACAGAAAAATCTACATTATGGTGTTCACCATCAATTCTTTCCTCCCTGTTTTCTTAACTATATTTACCACACATGCTGATGTAATTAATCCAGTTTAAAAACTTTACCTTTGGGGCTCCTGGGAGGCTCAGCCAGTTAAGTATCTGACTCTTGATTTCAGCTCAGGTCACGATCTCACAGTTTGAAAGATTGAGCCCCTAGTCGGACTCTGTGCTAACAGTGCAAAGCCTGCTTAGGATTCTCTCTCTCTCTTTCTGCCTCGCTCCTGCTCAATCTCTCTCTCAAAATAAATAAATAAACATTTAAGAAAAAACTTTACCTTTGTATTTCTCCCCTACATTTATAGAGTTTAATACTGTCTTTTAGATAGAAGTTGCTCAAAGTTTGTGTGAAAAATAAAATACATAGAATTAACTCATTGGCTGTTGATAACCAAGACAGTGGTCATATGTTATTCCCTGAATATGCAATTACCTCTGAAATTCTATGTATAGGTTTACCTGTAGTGTTAATATTTCATCATCAACAAATGTCTCAAGAAATTGAATAACAGTACAAATAAATTAATAGCTCCTTAGTTTGCACATTTTGGAATCATAAGATATCTCTTTATATATAACTAAAAATCTTGCAATAATAGCTAAAAATCAAGCAAATGCTTAATTTCTTTTTTTTTTTCAACGTTTATTTATTTTTGGGACAGAGAGAGACAGAGCATGAACGGGGGAGGGGCAGAGAGAGAGGGAGACACAGAATCAGAAACAGGCTCCAGGCTCTGAGCCATCAGCCCAGAGCCTGACGTGGGGCTCGAACTCACGGACCTCGAGATCGTGACCTGGCTGAAGTCGGACGCTTAACCGACTGCGCCACCCAGGCGCCCCGCAAATGCTTAATTTCAACTTTACTGTTAAATATATCATATAGCCCTGTAGTATCTAATATCATCTAATCATGACAATCGTGTATGGAAATTTTTAAAAACATAGATTTCTCTATAATGAATAACCCAAGAGGTTACAATTCAAAGCTCTTAGGTAATACCTAGGTATTTGTATTAATAAAAGTACTTAATATGTTCCAAGGATATTCTGATGATTAGCCAGATTTTGGAAATAATTATTTAATACAAAAACATTAGTTTTTAATGTTTTTTTTTCAACGTTTATTTATTTTTGGGACAGAGAGAGACAGAGCATGAACGGGGGAGGGGCAGAGAGAGAGGGAGACATAGAATCGGAAACAGGGTCCAGGCTCTGAGCCATCAGCCCAGAGCCTGACGCGGGGCTCGAACTCACGGACCGCGAGATCGTGACCTGGCTGAAGTAGGATGCTTAACCGACTGCGCCACCCAGGCGCCCCTAATACAAAAACATTATTATATAATTTGATATATTTTTGTTGTTGTTGCCTAAACCACCATTAAGGAGACAGTATTCTCTAATCATTGAGTTGACATTTTATCTTTGATGATTAACTTCTAAATAATTAAAGGTCATGGGATATCTAAATCACTATTTCAAAAAGTAAGAGGATTTTTTTCCCCAGAAATATTTTGCTAGATCAGGCTAATTCTATTTTTAAAAACTTGACTAGAAATTTTCAATCAAATATTTTTGTTAATGCTCAAAGTGGCTGATTTCTCAATATTTGGCTAAAATCTTTACTGCCATTTCACTTTTGAAAACATCTAAATTGTCCATTATTTCACCAAGTACTTACCATGTTGCTTGTATGACCATACTTCCCATTCAGAAACAAAGGTGTGAGGCATCATGGTTCATTCGAAAGACAGCCATATGCAAATGAATTTTAATAGCTATTCCAGAAGCTAGTATGTTCATAACTATATAAAGCTTGCCCAATATCTGTTAAATTCAATATTTCCCTCAGTAAAATGTAAATATGGGTAGCTATAGAAAACTAATATCTTTAGAATAAATAATCCTATGCCCAATTTAACCATGTTTTAATGAGAGATGTTAAATAGGGACTCTCCTGGCAACAGAGATAGGCATGCAACCCAAATACTGATAATCCAAGGGCTTCTCAGAATTTATAAAGATGCAAAAGGGAAAACTGAATCTTTGCGCTTTGGTGAGGAATGTGTACGTTTGGAATTTGCTGGCAGTCTTCATTTCTGACAAACGAAGAAACTTGCCATATAGAAGATAACATTGCCAATACAGAAAAAAACAAACATACCAGCTGAAGGGAGAAAACTATAGTGGCTATTTCTTGTTTGGAGGTATTATCTGGCTTCCAACTACATTTGCTCATTTAAGGAATCCCTCTTTGTGGGTAGTCTTGCAAAGAGTAAGAATCCTCACATGACAGAAACCTCAAGGAGAAGAGGCCATTTTCAGGCTAGTCTAGTCTAATGGGATGTTCCTCCCCCAGTATGAGTACTGGGTATGGAAAACACAGAGCAACTGGAAATGCATTTGAAGGTAGTATTACAGGAAGTTAGGCAAATGCATATATATATATATATACACACACACACACACATATATATGTACATATATATGTACATATATATGTCTTATATATATGTGTGTGTGTATATATATATATGTCTTTTGTTTATTCATTTCCCATTTGAGTTGCAGAGTTTACAAAGTACTCATTGAGTATTTACCTTTATATTATTAATGCTGTGTTTTGATTTACTTAACTATATATACATATACACACACACACACACACACACATATATATATATATATATATATATATATATATATACATACATATATATGTATATATGCATGCAGGTATTCGTGATGGGAGGCTAATTCTAAAAGAAAGAAAAGATATAAAGCTTATTCATATTGATAGAAAATTAAAAGGTCTGAAGTAAAAGTGACATCTTCACTCATTCTATAAGCATTTTATCAAGTATCTGCCATGACTCCAACACTGTTCTAGTTATTAGAGATAGAATAGTACACAAAACAATAACAACAACAAGAAGAATGCTGCATATGGTGTTCATGAAGCTTACATTATTAATGTATGTTAGTGTACATCAGAACAGAAATGAGATGCTGTTGTCTATAAAAAATAAACATGTTATCGACCTAACTGGTTTAGCAGGGCTTACGTAGGAGTAGTAAGTTCTATTAGACATGAATGTGTGGCATGCATTTGTGCACACGTGCATGTGTTAGTATGTTTAACATTTGCATAACGCAATTGTTTCAGTAAAGAGAGGTATAGTCATTAGGGTCATTCGTTATGATACAAGCTTTGCTTCACTGATTATTATTTCCTCAGTTTATTTATTAACTTGTTCACATAGTATCAGTCTTTTGTTTATTCATTTCCCATTTGAGTTGCAGAGTTTATAAATTACTCATTGAGTATATACCTTTATATTATTAATGCTGTGTTTTGATTTACTTAACCAAATATGGGGCCACTACATTGCTGAAAGAGCCTGGCCAAAGTCCCTTGTCTCTAAAAATCCACCACTTTCTAACACCTGGTGGGAGAACAGTTTATACATGGATGGGTAAGACCCTAGGAGGCAGAGGTGAGCTTCGGGTCTCTTAAGCTATAGGTCTTCTCACGTTCCTCCTAAGATAATTGGAAAAGTTCTCACCTATGTCTCCAATGTGATTAGAAAAATTACCTAATATTGCCAGACTTTACTTCACACATCTGTAAGGAGAAGACACTGACCTCTTACCGTAGTGTCATTAAAGTGAGGATTAAAAAATACTAAATATAATTTTATAAATACAAAAATTATTGCAAAAGCTATACATTGTTTTTAAAAAGCTGTAAATAAATATTATTCTCTCTCCCATGTCTCTTCCCTGTTCAAAACACATTCTCCAGCTTATTAAGATTTCAGGAATTATTTTTAGTTTGTGCCAAGCAGGGTGATCAATGCTTGGCATACACTGGGATGAGGAGAGCAAGAAAACTAACAGACAATAACACAACACACTTCCAGATTTTGCTTTCATACTGTCAATTTTTTGTTGGGCTGAGAAATTGAGCAACCTGAAACAATCAGAGGCAGTAAAGCAGTTCTTGATCTCCTCTTTGTATTTATCACACTGTATTGGAAATTTTCAAGACAGGTCCCCAGAAAAAGCTACTTCATCAATTATAATATCTATTTTCTATTCTCAGCAGTTCTGAGGGAGCCTTCAAATGCTCCCTTGATCTAATTCATCTGTGGGTGTGATGCAAATAATTTTAAATTCCATATGTGTTATTACCCACGTCTACCCTTTTTCTTAGAAGTCTGTTAAGCCTTATTTATAGGATGAATTAGATCAACATCACAAGATGATGCTATTTAAATTGCAAGTGCACGTGGTGCTTTCCTAATACATTCACCAAGGAGTGACATTACCAAGTGGAGACATAGGTAGTTTGTGATTTCACTACTCCCTCACTAGAACAGCTAACAACTATTCAAGACCAAGACACTACTGAGAAAATTCTAGAAAATGGGGGTGAGGCTGCAGTGCCCTCTGCACCTCAGAGACCAACACAGTCTGCATAAGAAGGGTGAGACCCTCAGGCCAGCACAAATAGAAAGGTATCCCCTAGCCTCTGGTTCCCCCAGTAGAAAAAGACAACACAGCGGAGACAATTACCTCTCACCCAGCTTTGAGACCCAGCATTTGCTGGGTCCCCTACTCTAATCTCACATCACAGGGATTGCAGGGGAATCTGACTGTGACAGACAAGGGATGCTGGCGGGGGGAGGCTTGCAACAACCAGCAGACAGACCTTGGAAGATTGAGTTCTAACCTGCAGCACCCAGGAAGTGATCCTAACCAGCAGTTTTGTTCAGCTACAGCACGAAGTTGAGGGCAGGGGCACTCCAGGGAACTCAGCAAGGTACAGATCTGTCTGATTCAGACTCTCAGATGACGGGTTTTGCTAGTCCTAGCGCCTAGTTTGCCCATGTCCAGGCAAGGAGTTGAGTTGCGGCCCCACTCACTGTGAGGAGCGTCTTCCTGCTCCATCTGACTAGAAGGGCTGGTGACAACTCCTGGGATCTGTGAGCCTGGAGCTCTCCAGATGAGAGGGGGGCAGGCAGAGCTGATCACCCACAAAGCAAAGCTACTACCGCAAGGAGAGTTCCCGACCATCACTCCTGTCCCCTCCCCCTGCTCCTCATGCTACACACACAGGCGGGAGATTGATTTACAGCCAAGGCTGGGGGTAGCTCCTGGCCTCTCCCAAATAGACAGCCTGATTGGGAAATTCAGGGTAGCCTGAAGGGGCCCCTCTCCATCCCACCCAAGCAAGGGGGCTGAGACATAGCCCTACCCACTGTGGAGTGTCTTCCCACCTCATATGATCAGAAGGGCTGGTGACAATTCCTGGAAGCTGCAAGGCCAGCCCGGCAGCCTCCTAGTCTAGAGAAGGGCAGCGCAGCCAGAGCAGATAGTTTGCAAACCAAAGCCAGTGGGCAGGTTGGCTTAACTTAAGACAACAGTTTTACAGGCTTTAGAGCTGGTGCTTTTGCAGCACCAGAGCAGGGAATCAAACCGAGAGCCCCATTTCTTGCTGAATGTAGCCGCCAGCCTGCCTGAACTAGAGAGTCTAACCAGGGCATACCCAAAAGCCCTGCATACAGTGGCACTTGAACAGAGACCACAGTCCATTGTTCCCTCCATCTGCAGAACAAAACCAGTGGTCTCACTTGACCAGGAATTTAGTATACACTCTGGCCTAATTCGGGTCCCCAAACAATAAGCTGTGAAGGGAAGCTAATTCATACCCCCAGTTACTACTGAATAGAGTGCCCAGTCCTGACTATCTACTAAGCCCGATCAGAGAATCCAGGAAACGGCAGAACACACTCCACAGCTTCACTTTTTTACGGAGCCAAAGGATTCAGAAACACTAACACATTCCAAATCCAACTCTTTTGCCGTACACATAAAAAAAAAATAACTACACAACAATTTCAATATGTACAGATTACTTCTCCAAGGCTTCTCTATGCCTTAGAAAGGAAAAACAAAATAAAGCGTCCAAGTTTGCATGATTTTAAATCTAGAAGGAATCTTAGTTGCTAGCTAGGACAATATAATCTTTCCCTATAGTTCTTCCATTTATTCTTTTTTAAGTTGATGAAATGGATGGTTAAATAGATTAATAAACTGTTCCATGAATTTATTACAGGAGACCACGGAAGTCTACCCAAATCTATCAAACCTAAATGGCTTGGAATCATTTATGCGGATAGCAGCTGAACGTGTGGATATTTAAATTTGTACCAAGTCATAGCTGTGTAGGGACAATGACCCAATAGGGACAGAAATAAAACCTCTATAAAAATCCTTTCTTGTCAAATATAACAAATATGACTGATTCTGTGGTTAATCAATTTATGATTAACTGCTAATTATGATTAATTAATGATATGATTATGTATATTTAGTCAAAAAGTGCTGAAAATACCAGAGAAAATCTTCTATTTGACTTTAATATGGGTAAATATTTAATATATATGTGTATATATATGTATATATATATATATATATATATATATATATATATACAGTACACACACATATATATACACATATATACATATGTGTGTATATATATGTATGTATATATACATATACATATGTGTGTGTGTGTGTATATATATATATAGTACCACTGAATCCTCCATTAATTAGTGACTTAGCAAATCTATAGATTCCAAAGAGCCCACACCTGAAGATTCCACTATGCTGGAATTGAAATCTTTATTTATTACCTGTGTTTAAGGAACAAAGGAGATAATATCAACACATGTTTTCTGTCTGTGTTCCCTTGCTCCTATGGAATGGATTAGTCCAGAGACAGGGAAACCATTTTGTTCATATGAGCTCATATGTTAACCCAATAAGTATGGCTCAGAAACTGAAAAATAAATCATATTAATTAAGTCAAATAATGTTCTGAGTTTTTCATTAAAGTAACTATCTGTCTATATCTATATCATCTTTGGAGGAAATTCATTATCTAGGCCCTTCAAGTTGTTTGTTATCCCAACCCCTCTTTAGTTTTAATTGTTTTATTTTTTGTTTGTTTAGTCTGGTCTTCCTCATGAGCCCCATTTTATTTTCCATCCCTTAAACTATTGTTACAAATTAAGAGAAGACAATGTGCTGATAGGAATAAAAAACCATGTATAGGCCCCCATTTGCCACAGCACACATTATCCACCCAGGAAGATCTTTAGCCAATATAAGAACTAAAGAGGTAAAAACCAGGGGAAGGTCCCAACATCTAAAGACCTTTGTATATCTGCAATGTTGGTAGAGATAAGTGTCCTCCGTGGCTAGAATGTAAAACCCTAGAATGCCAGACAGATTTTACCTCATGTATCAACTTGGGGCAAAACTGTGTGAAGGCTGCCTATTGCACTAGCTTAAGAAGGGCCCTTAGGCTCAAGAGTATTCCAGAGTAGAGTACCATGCATAGTTAATGACGTTTGCCATGTTTGTAGAAGATATTTGACAATCCTCAGATCTTCACTGTTAGTTCCTGATCTATACCTTTATGCCCTTGTGTTTTGCTACCGACCTATAATTACTCCAGTATTGCCATGGTAACTTTTCCTTTTAGACACAATTTCTCCATTGTCGTACAGAGTTTTGAGCTATATATTGGCTCACATTTCTTGTCGTTTCAAGGTATTTATGCCACTGAAGTTACTTGCAATGCCCAGTCCACTGTGTGAGCAATGAATGTTCCCCTGATCCAGGTTGGGACAATCAAGGCTTCCTTTTTAAGATTTACATTTGGATCACAGAGACTCAATTAACCCATGTTTGAAACTAGAGCTATAAGGTGTGTAAAAGACAAAGCTGAAGACCCTGTTGTTTAGAAGAATAATGATTTAGCAGTTGTAAGTTAGCTAAACTAAGGAACAAGCTAATAGTAGCTCACGAACTCCAGAAACTTCCCTTTTTAGCAAGCATTTTGTTTTGTCTTGCTTTGTTTTTTTTTGTGACCAATGAGCTTTAAAACATCATAAAGACACATAAATGTTCCTTGCCACTAGTCTTTATTTTATATAAACATCATGGATGCAGGGTTACTCTCCACCAGAATCTTGGCTGTAATGTATGAACATCTATGGCTGATCGAAGTTGTAGGTTAATCAGAGTTTGGGGATTGTGCACACTCTATTACTCCTTTACTTTTATGTGTGTTTCTTTCCCCCTAAACCTTATGGTCTAGTGATGTGTATCAGTGGTCCCTTTACCCATGGCAGTCTTATGTAAATAAGGCTGTGGCAGGATTTTCTAAAATGCAAAGTGGAGAGGACAGAGAAGTAGAAAAAGGAACAAAGGGAAGATGAAGAGGTAATGTGGTAGTAGTGGACTCTCGATGGAAATAAGGTCTCTCAAAGACTGAAAAATTAATGGTTTTTCCTTCATTCCAAATTCCGTGAGGACTGCTATTCTTGCCCCTGGGTTCCACCCACTTCTTCATTCACAGCATCTTTACTTTCACTCTCAGATTATTAGAATATTCATCCTTCATGGCTAAACCCAAATGTCAGTGCTGTTGAGAGGCGTCCCCTAATCTCTCAAGCCCAAATTAATCATTCTTTTATTTGCACTCAGAATTATGCTTATGAGTTGATTAAAGATTAATTTTACCCTACCATAATTTATTACTAATAAAACAGTCCTCACCCTACCATAAAGGTCCATGAAAGTAGTGATTAGTTCTGGCATACATTTGTGTATACTAAATATACTTTATATGATAAGATAAAAAAAATTAAAACCATACAGTTTGTTCAGCACAATAGCAGATTTTTAAAATATATCTTAACACTGCTCATACAACTCTTAATGACAAGGTTCTAATTCCCATTTTGTAGGTAAATAAACAAAACTTGGGAAAAATATATTACTAGTTAATGGTAAAACTAAGATTCAAATCAAGATCTTTCTGATGCCAAAACCCAAGTAACTCAGTAATTCCTGAAATGAATTTGTATTCCTGGTTTGATGGTCTAACCAAGATGAAAGGCTGACCTTGGATCACACAATTTTGTTTAGATTAACATGAGAGGAACTAAGCCATGGTTTTATTGATGATGTTAACAAGACTTTGATAGTCTCTGTAATCTTTCTTCCTTAGCAGCTTGGGAAATCTTTGCTCTAAACACTTCAAAGAGAGTAAGGTTATCTTATAAACAATTCTCTGCATATCTATCTGAAAGAAAGAAAGGTCAAGTAAAAAAAAAAAAAAAGGAAGCAGTGACATAGACATTATGTTATGTCTCTATGGGATCCTGTGTGTCAAGTACCCATTGAAGAAAGTGAAGGTGATATATTTATTCTCACAGTGGAGTCGGAGTATAAGTGTTCATTGTGTACTCGTTCAGATTCCATTAATTCATTAATTGTGATCATCCAAGTCCTGGCAATTTGAAATACCTTGTTCTAATGATATCAGGGGAAAAAAAGGAGACTTAATAATCCAACAAGGATTTCAGAAGAAAATTATTTTATAGGTTGAATTATGCTTCAACCACATTTAGTAACCCATGCATTCTGTACAAGTGTCACGCACTCCTATTTTTTAATGTTTATTTATTTATGAGAGAGAGAGAGTGAGAGTGTGTGTGTGTGAGTGTGTGTGTGTGTGTGTGTGTGTGTGTGTGTGTGTGAGTGGGGCAGGGGCAGACAGAGAGGGAGACACAGAATCTGAACCAGGCTCCAGGCTCTGAGCTGTCAGCACAGAGCCTGATGCAGGGCTTGAATTCACGAACCGTGATATAATGACCTGAGCTGAAGTTGGAGGCTTAACCAACCAAGCCACCCAGGTTCCCCACATTGCTATTTTTAATACTTTGCTCAAATGGTTCCCCACTGCTAAACAAAATTTCTCATTTCAAGTACGATTTACACCTCACTACTCTGAGCACTGTCTCTACTGCAAGATCCAGCCAAAACACTGTGTCCTCCCATAGCCTTGCCTCCTTTATGCAGCCAAAAGGAATCATACTTTCAAATTTCTAAATCAGTATATTCCCCTCTATGAACTGGAAGGGAATGAAAACAGTTTAAACGAATACCCTGGGCCTGAAACTGACTTTAATGTTACTTTTGACCATCACATTATCTGATGCTCAAATAAGGCTCAGTGAGATAACACATTCGTCTAAAACACACTTTTTTTTTTTAATGCATGGATTGAGATTTGACTTCAAATGTTATTCATTTTAATTCTGCCATCATGTTGCCTATGGGCTGGTACTATGAGCAATTGATTTCTGTATCTAACCAAAGCACTTATCACAAGGCCCGCTGCATGGGAGATCCTAGATAAAAGCAAACTAAATGTTGAAACACATTATTGCTACACATAAATATACATGGTTGGTCTTATCTATTCAGGAAGGCAGCCTCACAGTTCTCATCTAAAAATTAAAGTTGATTCTCACCACACCATTCTAGCAATTCACTAGAGTTACTGAGTTGTTGAGGGGAATAAAGCAGAATATATTTCCAAAACAAAATCCATATTTAAATGTTTTAAGATATTTAATAATTGAGGTATTTTATGACTTCAAATGGCCAGGTCTTAAGACACAATTATTCCAAATTAGTGAGGTTGGTTTGACAAGTACCCATGACCAGTTAGCAGGAATCATTCATGACCATGATGAGAGTGGACCAAATCCCACCAACGATAACATGTGTGAGAGAAACACCAGGCTACCCAGTCCTCCTTATGCCCTTTAAATCATATGCTTATTGGTAGAAGATGCAAAGACTATAACAAGAATTTATATCTAGCATGGAGATAGCATAGAAGTCTTAAAATGCCAATTACCCCTTGCGAAACTAAAATTCACAAATGCTTTGGGGCTTTGATGAAGTTACTGACAGTGTTAAGCTAAGCTGGGAGGTAGAGTCACAGTGCCAGGCAATTAAGAAAACCACTCCTAGGGTCAAAGCAAGCCTGTAATTGGTGTGACAAATCTAAGGTAGTGGATGACTGCACCCACAGAACCTTTAGGATTTCTGTAAATGTTGTCTTCCATGATCCAAAAGTGTGCTGCATAAGGTTTACAATAAACAAGAACACATGCCCCCATACCCCATATATAAACACCTGCCAGTGCTCACTCTTTCTCTCTCTATTTTCCTCTCTTCATCTTCCCCTCTCCTTTTTAGCATCTCTTAATGGCCAGAGTTAGATAGAAAAGCACACAGCATGAAGCCCACAATATTTCTACAAACAAATGAGGGTAATATTTTCAAGAGAAATCTTAATTAGGATTCATTGAAAAGTAGACTAAATCAAAGGCTAGCAAAGATGTTTATCTACTAGATTTTCAGGGGTACTGAAGAAGGAAAATACATGAAGACAGAGTACAGTGCCTGGCACGGCATACGACATTCAATAATTGTTCAATAAAGAAACAAATGGAAGATGATATAGTATTGAGGGGGGTTTACTGTAAAGTCCTGTGGTTGACTGTTTGTTGTATGTACTATGAGTGATCATCTATCATTTGAATTTAAATGATAAAGGCAGAGAATAACTTAAATAGTCATATTTGTTTGCTAATAGCTCTCCACTTGAGAACTGAGTGTGTTATTCAGGTACTGCATTATAAAATGTTTCATGAACAAAAAATAACTTATTTTCTTTAAACACATTAACAAGCAGAAAAACTGAATTCTTTAAACAAAGTTGTTGGTTCAACAATAACCAGATCTTCTATCTTCCTTAATCAGGGTAGATATGTTTGAAGTTTCAACTTCATGTGATATAT
This sequence comes from Felis catus, assembly GCF_018350175.1. Classification (NCBI taxonomy): domain Eukaryota; kingdom Metazoa; phylum Chordata; class Mammalia; order Carnivora; family Felidae; genus Felis; species Felis catus. The sequence goes on from NC_058382.1 coordinate 39,771,643, forward strand.
AACCTGTAAAAATGTGTTAAATAGACAACATGTTATTCTATTTTTCCACCCAGCCAGCTACAAGAAGCTTAAGTCCGATGTGGTGGTTCCAAGAAGTCTTTAAGACCCTGACTATGGAACTTAAACTCACCATCCAAAATGATTGTTAGAGTTCCAACTATCATGTCTGTGTTTCCAGGAGCATAATGGAAGAAGGAAAACAAACAAACAAACAAACAGGACAAATAGAGGTCAAGTACTTCTCTAGATAAGAAAAGGAAATGCATGAAACTTCCATTTTCATTCTCATTAGGGAAAACTCAATCACTGAGACCAAACTAGATGAGAGATGTAGTCTTTGCTCATTATTAGCCTGTGGCCAAACACAAATTTGCGTGTTTCTAAAAATCTAATTATTATCAAAGAAGAAGAGTAAAACAAATCCTGAGTCACATAAAAATGTCTTGGCATTTCTGGAAGTTCTGCACCTCGGGTATTCCATTCTACCAGGATAATACCTTAAGATGTGAACCCATAACTCTCGCTTTCCCTTGAATGAGAAAGATAAAGATCTACACAGTGAATCCGTGGTTGATGTGTAGCTTTACATAACATGCCTTCTTTAAGGCATGTTTATGCCACAGGAAAGCATCCTAAGGCAAAGCAGTGTTCTTCCCTTGGGCCAAGAATGGAATAGTCGGCTGGTAAATCAGTGTAATTTGTGTCTTTTCTTCTTTGGCCATAAATTAGGTATTTGTTTTCCTGTTTTTATGCCTAGAGATAGAGTATGCTTAAATATCTTAAAATGTATGGCTTGGCTAACAAGACTTAAAATTGAATATTAATTGGTAACTTACTTACATAATCATTCCACAGCCATAGGAGCACACAACACAGTTCCCAGAAACCCTCCACCCCCCCAACAGACACATGCACTTAATTCTTTGAATGTCAAAATTCCTTATTTACCAAGGATAGAACTGAATGTTTTACAAGGTGAATAAAATTTCCAGGCATTTGAGATACTATCATTTAAAATCTTTTGTATAAACTTTATTATATCTTGGAAAACAACTACAGGCTTATAGTTTCTACACAGGAGGTAATTTTAGATAGTGGAATATAACTGTAAAACAGTACTCCAAATTGCAGGCTTCTAGACTTGCCTCTGCCTCTAACTTATTCTGTCCCTCAGGCAAATTAGATAAATTCTCTGGTGCCTGTTTCCTCATCTATAAAATCAAGGGGTGAGTTAGTTTCCTTTGTGGCCTCTCAGCTATGACACTACATGGATACATGGATATTTGTTGTCACTTTCAATCAACCACAATTTTCTTCAAGAATCCATCTCTTCATTTTTGGAAGTTGGTTTCACTTTGTAGGTCTTAAATTTATGTCTATACCTCATGGTCTCAGTATTCCCCAGTCCTTATTCTAGTTTGATAGTGTCAGCAAAGGGTCTATTTTTAGCAATTTCCCAAAAGAATTGAAAGAGAGTCTCATCTTTGCCTCATTACCTCTGAGAGCCTGTTCACTGAAGCCTGCTGTTTTTACACTGTGAGCCCAACTCCTGCCTGTAATTGTCACCAAGGTCAACACAGGTTCATCACCTCTGTCAAATGGGGGAATCAAAATGAGTTTTCTCATGTTGAAAACTGACTTGGATTTGAGTCCCTAGGGCTTGAGGTTATTCAACACTCACTAAATAAGGAAATGCTACACTAAACAGCTTACAAAACACACACACACACACACACACACACACACACCCACACACATAAGGACTTAGTAGTTACACTTGCATTTCTACCTCTTTCAAATTAAATTTCTTAGTAAAAGGAAATCACTGCTGCCTCCAGATAAATAAAGGGTTTGATAGTACTTGTGCTTATATCAGAAGAGGCCAAGGAGGCGCTAATGTTCCTAAATGCAGGCAGTCTTCTATGTTTATAATGCTGCAGGATTACTATCCCAATTGGAAGCTCAAGTAGACAGCAAAGGTGGAAATAAGAATGAATTAAAAGCAGAGGACTCCTCTAATGGCTGTAGTGTTCATTTGTTCAGTAGTCAAGATAAAGTACACCATACTTCCTTATGTACAGATTCTGTTAGACTACTGATCCATAAAAAAGCATGATACACTTTCAGAGCATGCACACATACTGACCCTGTGCACTTACCTAAGATCTTGGCAACCATGGGAGGACCTGGGAGGACCCACCCTCCCTCTCGTCCCATCTTTTATGTTCTATCTCCGTGAGCCTCAAATTATTTCTGCTTTGGGCTTCTAGATTTGAACTGAAGATTATTCTTTAGCATATCTAACCTTGATTTTATCTTTTCTTAAAAGATGTTGCTTTTTGCTGGTGGGTAAAATCAGGACAAAGCTTTGAGTATTCCCAGCTGTCTCAGTAATGAACAGGCATTGCACTTTGTAATTTGAAGTTTTCAAATTGATGTTCTAGGTCAAAATGCAAATCCATGAGATTCTCTTTTACACAAAACTTCTGTTGCCTCTTATGGTAAAAATATTTATTTAAGATATCCTGTGTGATAAGGATCAGCCAGATACATGATAAATATTCTTTCTTTAATCTTCACATGAAGTAAATTATGAACCTGCTTTAAAGGTGATGCTTGGAAGATTATAAAGTGTAGGTTACTCAATCCATAAAGGAATATAACTATATTTCAAATTCATGTGTGCTTTAAACCTGGGCTCTTGCCATCAGCCTGGCTATGGCAATTCTAACTTGCTCCTCTAACACCAATTAGCGAGTTAGGCCTTCCTTCCATGATATCACTAGTCACCTGCTCCACTGCTTGTTCAATATGCCAGTCCGCTATTACTGACTAGTTTCTGGACTCTTTTCACTAATGTCAACACACTGTGGTTCCTGAATTTGACCCTGCCTGTGTCTTTTGGGCCAGTATAATTGGCTGTTCCTAAAGACTGGGAATCACTTCACATTACTGGCATTTTGTGCTATCTCAGATAAGAACTCCTGCTAAGTCAGGACTTGTCCCCAAGCCCTGACGATGACCTAGCCTTCACTGGCTAGGTCATTGCTGAATCAAGGACTGCATAACTGAAAAGTGGGACAATTTATGCACTTGCCATACACCTTATCTCTTTATTTATTTTTATTTTTTAAACCTTTTGAAAAAAATTTTATCTCTATTTATTTAAGAATGTCAACTTACCAACTTCTACTTTTTTTTTTTTTTTTTGGTCATTGCCTTTGGGAAGCCAAGAAATTTTGCAGATTCGAATACAGCTGAATAACATCAACTAGAAATATCATTTTGTGGAAGAGAATTTATACATTTCACTCCTTTTTTTATCTGTGTTGAACTGCAAAAAGTGGAAAATTGAATCATATGCTACTACCCGGTCAACAAATGCGCCCATGCTAGCAATGCTTTATGATGGCTTTTCAGAGCTGTAGCAAGTCCAATCCATGATTAAATACAAATTTTAACCTTCTTGCTTCACAAGAAAATGAGATTTGTGCTGTGGACTTTTTTCTAAAGTGTTGAGCCCAGCAGAAAGTCTCATCTTGCCATCCAGTTTTCCTTTCTACTATTTCTATTTGCATTCCATTAACATAATGTTGAAAAATGGAAACGACCATTTTTTTTTTCATAACTGAGCACTGAGAGAAATGGAATATTCTGCACACTTTTTAACTGCCTATTACTTTAGGATAGGGGCGGTGTGGCGTATTAAATGATTACAAAGTGATTTTTTCCTTGAGCTTACAGTCTTTCTGTATTCCCTATTTTTAACCATACATATTATATGAGGATCAAAGCATTCTGAAATGTATATTATCATTATATGTAAACTCATATATCACTGAAAGTGTGCACATGACACTAATAAGTATCTCACCTCTTTTGAAAGTCTGCTGCTTAATAGGTCTTATCTAACATTCCATGTAGACATATTTCCTTGCCATACTTCACACTACATAGAGATTAATGCCCTAATCCAGCCCCAAACAAAATTCATTGATAGTGTTAAGAGATCCTGATATGAGAACAGACATTTTAGAAAAGTCATGTTTAAATAGTTAATGTAAGCTATAACATATCCAGCCTCTGAGGCTAAATAGTGGCTCTTTGAACATAAAAGCCCTTTACAAAATGGCATACTTGTATTGACTCAAAAGCTCCAGATATTCCAAATGGATATATTCAGGATTTATAAGGAATTTTCTTTCAGGATTACAATACTACTCAATGTGTTCCTATTGATTTTGATAGCATGGTAAAGTATAAATTGTGTTGTGTCAATGTATACACTTGCCCCCAAATATATATTCAAATTGAATGTGTAAGAGAGTGTGTGTACAATGGGGTGCCTGGGTGGCTCAGGGGGGTTAAGTGTCTGACTTTGGCTCAGGTCATGATCTTGTGGTTGGTGAGTGTGAGTCCCACATCAGGTTCTCGGCTGTCAGCATGGAACCTGCTTCAGATCCTCTGCCCCCTGTCCTTCTCTCTGCCCCTCCCCTGCTCACGATCTTGCTCTTTCTCTCTCAAGAATAAATAAAAACATTTTTAAAAAATAAGTGTGTGTACACAGATTAGAATGCTGGTAGATATATGAATTAATTTATGTAAAGTGACCCAATGAATGTTCTCAATCTTCTTAAAAAGGAAAAAAAAAAACCTGACAATGAATTTACCATGAACTCAGCTGCCAACCTTTGATCAGTGCATTTTTGCTTACTTGATTCAATCATGAATACATTTACTTGCTAAAATAGCCCTGCAGGGCTCTAGGTCTTTAACTTACAGTGGAGTAGTCTTGTCTGAGTGTGAAAAGAAAGTCAGCCACAGCTTTAGCAGCATGGCTGCATTTATATATATATATATATATATATATATATATATATATATATTATATATATATAATATATATGTTATATATATATTATATATATAAAGTACATATATATAAAGTACATATATAAAGTATATGTCATATAATATATAATTTATATATTATATAAAGTATATATATAAAGTATACATTATATATTATATAATATATATTATTTATATATTATATAAAGTATATATAAAGTATATATAAAGTGTGTATATATATACACATATATGTATATATATACACACACACACATACTGTTGGTTTGCTTTCATTTTTGTTTCTTTCCTTTTAACAATATGGTGTATTGTGGTGTATTAGGACAGACAGATACGCTCAGAAACCCCTTTTCCCCAGAAAACATGTAAGTGAAACCCTATGAAATAGTTTGGGTAATACATCTGGTAGTGACTGACAGCATCTTCCTAGAATGGACCTCTGCAGACACAGATGGATGGAATGGTGTGGTGCTAAAGCCTGGGTCCCAGGAACAAGAGCTGGACAAAACACCCTAGTATTCACTTAAACCAGTCTGGAATGGAAAGATTTGGAGGGAAGAGTGTAATAAAAAGGCCTCTGACCAGAATATGAAACAAAATAATTGCAATAAAAAAGTAAAGGGTTTTCCAAAGACAGTGTCAAAGCTGGAAATATGAAACAAGACAATGTCTTAGAACTAGGTAGAATCGGTCTCCCATCTTTTTTTCCTAAACTATCATTACTTTTTGCTATATTACTCAGTCTTCTGTGTGAGAATCACAGAATGTAAACAAAAGCAACTGGTTTTGAGTGATATCCCATTCAGAAAAAGATAAGCCCTATTTACATAAAAGCCTTTGGAGCATTATTTTTCAGCAAGGCCTGTATGTTCTGTACTGTCCTGGGTAAACACCGACAAGGTCTGATTCTCCAACTTCCACTTGGTTAGTTCCCTATGGTTAATGAAATCTTTCTAAACAGAATGACCGTTTTTCTGCTTTCCTATCCTACTCCCAGTCTCTTTCCAGTCTGGTATCGTCTTCTAAGACACAAGAAAACAGGCTTTAAAATTTATTCCCTCATGCCCTCAAATACTGTAGTCTTAACAAAAGCCATTTATGAAACTAACATAGACCATTTCTTTGCATCATAGGCTGGGCTTTATCAGAAGCAGATCCTGGCTGAAAGATCCAGGTGCTACTGACATGTATTAAGGAAATGTTCCCACGTGGAACTAGAAAGGGGGAATAGAGGACCAGAATAGGAAGGAGAGAAGCCAAAGTTAAGATTTTAGGGAAGATGCAATGTGATCCCCAGTAGTGTTATGAAGAAGACATTACACCTGAATTCGCCCCACTTGAAAGTAAAGGAGATGGGCTTCTGTACTCCCCTGCAGTCTTTGGTTATGGGATATCCTGAATTGAGGTGAGGGTAGTAAAACTCGCAGATACTTCTGGATCTTTTCTTGATTATGTAGGTTTGTGTGCCTAAGAGCCAGCCTCAGAGGTTCCAAGTGTAAACTGTTAACAACAAAGCACACAGAAGCTGAATGATGGATTCAGAGGTGAGAAAATGGATTTCATGGATCTTATTGTGGTACCAACCAGGATCCAGTATCAGGTATATTGAATTTTCAGAAAATAAAATTATTTCTAGGTGACTGAGTGGTGGTGGTGGGGTATACCTTACCATAATCTTTTATGCAGTTATTATATTATAACCCATATTTTCCAGAGGGGGACCTGAGTTTTATAGTGGGTAGCCAGCTTCTGTAAGTCACTCAGCTTAGGTCAAGACCAACATGCTGGACTGAATTAAGAACGTGAAACCTTTCCTCCAAGTCCCTGTGCTACTCTCCATATATGATGCTTGACATCTACTGGACAGCTATGTAATTGCCATAGATATAGTTTAGAATCCTGAATGGCAGTGATGTCCATACAGTATAAGCAAGATTAATCACGTCCCAGTCCTCTGATCATTTCCCACTGTCTTCAGTGGGAAATGACAGCCTGAAATGAAAGTGAGTGTCAAAGAGGGCAGTTGATTCTAAGAAAGCAGTTGTTTCTGAGAGTAGTGGATTCTGAATGCATATTGACCTTTCCCCCCTCCCCCTTTTTTTTACATAGTTTTAACATTTGGATCAGATTATACAATATTACACACTGTCTTTTTGATCTCAGAATATTCATTAATTGTACCCTGAAAGCTATTTTTACCAGTAAAAATAAGCACTTTAATTATATTAAACATTGATAGAGATGGACATTTGTGCAGAGAAGGTAGCTTTCGAGTGACACAGATCAAAACACATCAATGTGGATAGTCAAAATTGTCTCTTGCATTATTGGAACAAGAGTGATTACTTCAATTAGGTTTTTAGCCTCATATCTGTCTGTGAGATACTTAGGATTCCTCTCATTCCAGATGCATGGATTCAGTCATTACAGTTAAGAGAAGGAAGGAGGCTTGGGGCCTATTTGGTCCAGCTGATCCCACAATCCATGTAGGCAAACTGAGATTCAGAAAAGGGAACTAACTTTCCCACAGGCACAAAACAAGTGTGATGACATCAGAGGTTCTTGCAAAGAGTGACCTTTCCAACACTTACTCCTACTATGTAATGATAGGCTTTAAATGTTCTATTAGGACTCCTAAAACATCAAACCAATTTCAGGTTCATTATCCTCCAATCCATTCTCCATATTTTACTAAGTACTTATGTTGGTCCTTTGGTTTAAATACTTCAAAGGCTTTCTTTGGATTTACTGTGGCTCTTCCATATAATGTGTCTATCTACCTCTCTTATCTCCTCTCCTAACATTACTTCCCTATTTCTCCACTCCGAATATATATCAAAATTTTAATGTTCTTCTTACTTCCAATCACAAACACTTTCTACTCCCTCTCTGGTTTTATCTAGCTAAGATAAATCTACCAGGCATAGAAATGCTTCTGTCCTTTGTTTTCACAACTCCTGTGTATATTTCTAACAGAGTGCCTATCATTGACTATTGTGATATTCTGTTGACATTGCTATCTCTCTCAGTAGGCTATATTTACTTCTGGAGCAGAACTGTTGTCTAATTTATCACTAGACCACAGTACCTGGTGTATATGAAGCATTTAGTAAATGTGCTAATTGTTGAAAATATGAAAATGATACTACACATACTGCTGACATACCACTGTTCTCTGGAGGGCCCAAAAGACCATGTGAAAGTAACTATGAAATGTAGAGGTTGTGAATAATAAGTTTGATTAATAATCCTCTGCCTCCTCTAATTCACTCTGTTTAATAGTTCCTCATCTTTTGGAGTCCAGTAATAGAAAATTCAGATTCAGAATCTCATTGTGATGCAGATAACACACACAAATATTCTCCCCAGTAGGCTGAAGGGTGATAAAGGCAGCAAAGTAATGTTAAATATCTTTGTATCCTGCTTTTTTCAAGATATTTTTGGTTATAAGCAACAGACGGTTATTTATAAAAGCAAAGTTCTTGGCTCACCTGATTAGGAAATCTAGAGTTGGTCAAAGAAAGTCATTGCCATATGGAGCACCTTGAGTGGCATCTCTGATGCTTGTTCTCCCTTCTCAACTCCAATGTTCTTGGTTCATTTCATTGTTTAGATGGGATGTTTCCACATAGAGGAGAAGATCACTCTCAAGAAACCTATAGTCACCTACTCACTGTTTACGAGCTCCAGTAAAAAGATTCAATTTCCTTGTTATCTGTGGTGCAGTCTTCCCAGGGAAAATCCAAACTGGCATGGCTTGGGATATACTAACTTGAGAGATTCCAAGAGTATGTACCTATCACTTGTTGTTTAAGAGGTAGAGAAAAGGCAGTTGCTTTAAGATCATAATGGTTGAGATGAAGAGAGTGTCATCTTTGAAAGGGATGAATGGTGGAGTTTCACCAGGCATCTCTGGTGACTGATAAACAAATGACATGCATGTTTACAGTAAGGCCAAAGGGAAGGAGAGAAAATGAGGCCAAGACTACTATTCTCTTATTGTTCAACTATTTAGGACCTTGTCTTCAATTCATGCACTCCCTGTGCTGGACATTAGGATTAGAATGGTCTTAATTTCAGACGGAGTATCATGGGAGATAAGGAATATAAAATCAAAAGATGTTTTTATTCCAGTTAAAAGCCCTCCATGTCCACAAATTCTTATATGAGTGTATTCCCCCCACATATACACATGTGAACTAAAAAACAGAGTATATTTCTGTATACAATTATAGTCTTACATAATGTCAAAGAGATTGTTTAGTTAAACACATACCACCTTGGTTAATATTCAAGATGCCTACTTGAGCCTATTATCATCCTTTTATTTAGCACATATGGGTATGTCATTTTATTATTTTTTTAAGACTATGGCGATGCCAATGAAGCTACCCACAGAAATATATTCAATGATTTCACACTAAAATACAATCAATGTGTCAGATGGTGAAATCTTGGTTTGAAAGCAGGTGAATTAGAGGATATAAAATCCAGGGCCGGTTATTAAAATGAAACTTAGTCTCAATTCCACCTCTTACCAGTTATGTTACCATGAGAAGTCATTTTAACACTTATTGATATAATTCTCCATCAGTAAGACTGCCTAATGGAGTTGCTATCAGGAAAGAACTGTACTGGTAAAAAGTGAAGAAAATTATAACATTGTATGTATAGATTAGCATTTTTTTAAATTAATCTCAAGATTCTGAGTAAAGTTTTTAATTCATATTTTCTCCCACCTCTTATTTATGTCTTCCATGATTTGATGTTCCTAGTGTAGATTTAAAAATATCCTTTATCATGTTTGCCTTTGTGGAAATAAGTAAAATGTTTTTAGAAAGAGAAAGAAAGAGATGAGGAAAAAATATATAAAGGGGGTAACTCTTATGCATCGGGATACACAAAATTGCAAATACTCAACACCTTTAGTATGATTTCCACTGAAAGCGGCTAGAGATATTACAAAGTCCTAATCATACTCACAGATCAATCTAATCACAAAATGCCTGTGCTAGAAGGTCCATTAGAAGCCTCTAACACAAGACTGGAGAAATGCACAATACATCTCTTATTGTTGTTCTCATGGCAGACATAGCTCATCTTTATATACTCTATTTACATATTCTCTTTCATAGTTAGTTTCTACTTCTCCATCCAGTACTTCAGGCACTATGACTCCTCCTTTAGAAAGCCAAACAAATAATACCAATCTGCTATGCCACACTGATCTACCCTGCATATGGTATAGTTGAAAATTCCAATACATGGAGAATCAATTCGCTAGGGGCAAAGAACAAACTACCACAAAACAAAAGCAGAGTCAGAGTTAGAATATAGGTTTCCTGATTCCCAGTTATGAGTGAAAGGATTTAAAACAACGTCACAAACCCAAAACAAATGTTAGGAACAAAAAGTGCATGTGGTGACCTTCAGACATCGGTTCCTTTGGGCATCAGAAAAAAATCCTAGCCAGCTGCTATATTAGCGTATTATAGATAGCAATGTCTGTGCTAGTTATGGAATGAAGAACTAACAAAAGACAATGTATATACTGTAAACAAACCATGTAGGAAAGAAAAAAATGTGAAGCTACAATATGGTTTGGAGGAAAGCCATTTCTTTATTTAATATAAGAGTTATATTTTTATTTAACATAAGAGTTAACAAGGGAGTTTCTCTAAGCTGAGGAATTTTCTGATAAATTGAAGATATGATTTAATTACAACATAGACTTTCTGAGAAGAAAAAAATGACCTTGATAATAGGTCCAACTCAATTTGGTACAGTAATAATGTTTTCTAACTTCTTTTTTGGAGCCTTGTGTTATAGGAAGACACTAGGTAATATCCACATATCATGTATCAGCCTAACAATCATCCTAATTTAAAAATTTTATAAATTTTACAAATTACTAATTCTCAGGTTGGGCAATTATATTTTTCACGTTCCCTTTCTTTTCCTTCCTTCCTTCCTTCCTTCCTTCCTTCCTTTCTTTCTTTTCTTTCTTTTGTCTTTCTTTCTTTCTTTGTCTTTCTTTTGGATGCATATTACACTAGATTAGTTTATAATGTTTTCAGTTATAGTGCATTTTATATACCTATCTATAAATTATTTAGCACTTATTTAGCACTTATTTAGATTCAAAACCCACCGAAATGAAAGAATACATACAAGTGTATACCTCTTAGTTGTTTAAGACCAAATAAGAGATTACTGGTTGAAATTCTATTTATTTATTTATTTATTTATTTATTTATTTATTTATTTATTTACATTTATTTATTTTTGAGAGTCAGAGAGAGACAGAGCACAAGTTGGGGGAGGGCCAGAGAGAGAAGGAGATACAGAATCCGAAGCAGGCTCCAGGCTCTGAGCCATCAGCACAGAGCCTGATGTGGGGCTTAAACTCACAAACCGTGAGATCAGGACCTGAGCTGAAGTCGGACACTTAACTGATTGAGCCACCCAGGTGCCCCTGAAATTCTTTTTTAAAATTATGAAAATTTTGCTGTGTGAAATGTAAGTATCTACATAAATGTAATACTGTAAAATCCTCATTTATACTAAATATATATCATACAAGGTATGTATTTTCTACATTATATGTAGTAATTACTGTATACACATTATTAGATGGTTAGCAACTTATAGAGTGCCTCCTCACAAAAATACATTCCTATAACTATTTAGAGTGTGCAGAAGAGGGGATGCATAGTTCAGAAGCATGGATGTCGCACAGCTCTACCCATCGTACTACATGTGAGAAACTCTCTTCTGTAAATTGGACCAATGATACCTGCACTGGGGAAGAGGGATGTATAGATGAAATGTGATAAAGTATATAAAACTGTCTGATTCATAATGTGCAGTAGCTCTGTATGACCAGGGATTCTGAACATAGATGAGAGAACTGAAACCCACAGAAACTGAGAGAGGCTGCAGCAAAGGAGAAAGGGCATGGCTTTGCAGTGAGATAAAATGTACGGTAAATACACAGAACGGGCACTATGTTTCCAGTTACTCCAGAATAAGGACTCAACAAAAATGGCAACCATTGGGGGCACCTGTGTGGCTCCATCAGTTAAGCAGGGGTAAGCATCCCACTCTTGATTTTGACTCAGATCATGATCTCACAGTTCATGATCAAGCCCTGCATGGAGCTCTTTATTGACAAAGCAGAGCCTGCCAGGGACTCTCTCTCTCTCTCTTGCTCTCCCTCTGCTCCTTCCATGCTTGTTCTCTCTCTCTCAAAATAAATAAATAAATATTTTTTAAAAAGGCAGCCACCATTATAACAAAAGTCTCCCATGTCCACAAATAGGAAGCAGCAAATGCTCACCATTAGAACCTATGTTTTCCTGCCACCAAACAGCCTCCTGTCCAATGAGAGCTCCCACTATGCTGACCTAAACTATTAAATTTCCCTGCAACTCAAATTTATTCAAATTCCTTGAACAGATCTGTTTGTTTTGTCACAGGGCCTTTGCATATGTTGCATCCTTCATTTAACATGCATTCCTTGGCTCTACTCAACCATCACTAAATAAATTTTTACCCTATTTGTGGATCTAATCAGAAAAAATCACTTCCTCCAAGAAGTTTCATGGACTCTTCCTATGAGGCCAAATGATCCATTGCATACTTTTATAACTTCACGTTTCCTTCAAGCACGTATCAACATTATAAATCTTATTTATTAAGGTTAACATATATTAAAGTAAGTCTTCCCACTAGTCTGTAAGCTCCATGAGGACCAGGTCCCCAAACAGATGTGCTCATTTTTGTATCTCTAAGCATGCGTCATAATTTCTAGCACAAATACACACTCAGTAAACTGTTACTGAAAAAAAGAAAGGAAATATTCAGATTTGCACCTAGTATTCCCAACAAGGTAGGTGTTTCAGCAGTTCATGAGAATGAGTTTATTATTAATATATGCTCTTCTACAGCTTTGGAAGAGGAGAAGCCTTCTTTATCTTTTTTTTTCCCCTCATAATATAAACAAAGGTCTTCCTGGACAGTCAGAGAAAGTCAGGCATGAATACTACCTACATGAGAAACTAAGGTTTTGCTAAATTAGCTGGCTGACTAAAGGAATTTGTGAAGTATGTGTGGTTCTGAGGTCTGACTTGCAATATTTGTGGAAAGTTCATGCTCATTTACTTGGAAAACCTCTTAAGTCAATCTCATTAGTACAGAGATAGATGTGGAGTAGGAATAGCAACAGAAATGAGACAGCCTCCACCTAATGTTCTGGGCAACTAAATAGATATAGATCTAGGATCTGAATACTAGAGTGTCAAAAAATTATACACACACAGACACAGTCTGAAAAAAGATCTTAATATTAAAATCTCTCTTTATGGGGGGGGGGGGAGAAGAGGAGAAAAGATGCCAAATCAAAGACGGCAGAGAGAATTCTAGAGTTCAGATAATTACTCCAACTCTCCTTCAGCTTGTTGACATATCTACTTAAATCCATCTTAGAATTGAAATTGACAAGGCATAGCGCTCTTTGAAAATAAAATGCTCCTAGATAGTTATATAACTGCTCAGTCCACAATTTTATCTGCACCATGCACTAATAGCTCTCTATAAATATTGCTAAATTATTTGCTAAATTGGAAGACACAGTTATGTTTTATCATCACTCCCTAAACTACTGGCAAAATAGTGGTGCTTTGAAAATATTTAACTGTCAGTTTTTATCAATTGATCAGTGGTAAGCAGTTTCTTAGATTAAATAAGATCAAATGGGATTTGTGGCTGTCAGATTTTCATTTGGCTTGTTCAATCATTATTTAAATTGCATTTCTGTATATATAGCAATATGTTAATTTGTTAGACAATGCATGCAGAAGTGATGTATGTTGCATTTTAAAAATTAGTTGAGTGAGGTGGTTCAATGTTGTGCTGTCTAAAGTTAAGTATAAACTTTATAGTAAAATCTCCAAATGTTGTTAATGACAAATGGAATTCAACCTGATGGACCTGTGCTTCTATAAACATTTTGTACTTGCCTGTGCCTCCATAATAGATTTTCTTAGTTCAATAAGCACATTCATTTGTAATAATGGAAATGATTTTATGTTACCTGCATCACCCAGTACTGCCCTACTAAAAAGAAGCATCTTCCCATTCTTTTTCTTTTAATGTTTACTTACTTATTTTGAGAGAGAGAGAGAACGAGAGAGAGAGAGAGAGAGAGAATCCGACACAGGCTCCAGGCTTGGTGCTGCATCCAACACAGGGCTGGAGCATCCTTCCATCCTTAGAGCCAAGTTTAAATGCCTCGGCCTCTTGTCCCTGCTGGTCAGCTCACTGGAAGGCCATGTGGCCTGCCTCTGAACTCTCACAGTGTGTTTCTCCCTCTCTTTTACATAGGGCAGTTTTTACCTTTCAAGACAATTATTTGGTTGGCAAACTTCTCCTTCTTACCAGAGCATATAGGAGTTGAGGACTGCATAGGTCTAGAATCCCAAGCTGTGGTTAAACAGCATGCATATACAGAGAGGTAATCTGAGGCTCTCTTCAGCTCTCTCCCAGCGTCATGTGGACAAAGATAATTTACACAATTACCCTTTAGATGCGCCAGGGCTCAGAAACAAGACCAATGCAACTGGTATTTAGACCACACTAATGCTGAAAAGTTATCCTCAATTCAGGATAGCATGGATTCTCTTTCCGAAAAGGTATTTTGGGGGCACCTGGGTAGCTCAGTAGTTTAAACCTCTGACTCTTGATTTCAGCTCAGGTCATGATCTCACAGTTTGTGAGTTCAAGTCCCGCATGAGGCTCTGAGCTGATGGTGCAGAGCCCGCTTGGGATTCTTTCTCCCTCCTCTCTCTGCCCATGCACTCTCTCTCCCTCTCTTATTCTCACTCTCTCTCATCCTCTCTCAAAATAAATAAACAAAAAAAAGGTATTTGGGGAGAGCTTGGTTGGCTCAGTCAGTTAAGCGGCTGACTCTGGCTCCAGTCATGGTCTCACGGTTAGTGGGTTGGAGCCGCGCACCAGGCCCTTTGCTGACAGCTCAGAGCCCAGAGCCTGCTTCAGATTCTGTGTCTCCCTCTTTCTCTGCCCCTCCCCCACTCATACTCTGTCTCTTTCAATAATGAATAAATGCTAAAAATGTTTTTAAAAATGGTATGTAGCATTTATCATGGTTTTAGCAGACATTCTTCAGGATTTTCCACTTCCTAAAAGAGTGACAATAGAATATTCTTCAAGATAAAATATATCTTTAAAACCACAGTAAAAAATTTTTTTTTAATTTAAAAAGCAGCAAAAACAGAGGCAATATATGCTACATAAAAGCTCTA
The DNA here is from genome assembly GCF_018350175.1 of Felis catus. NCBI lineage: Eukaryota > Metazoa > Chordata > Mammalia > Carnivora > Felidae > Felis > Felis catus. The sequence goes on from NC_058382.1 coordinate 39,786,837, forward strand.
GCTCATCGTTTAAAACAATGCAACATCAAGTAAACTTCAAATATGAGAATACAGGAGCATATTAATAAAATAATGTTTTTTAATAATATGTCATGAAGTTAAAAAGCATATTAATGTACACAGTGGTTAAAAAAAAAGACCACCAGAATTCTAAGTATGTGTGAGTATGAATACTTACTAGCATAGAATACTTAAGGGCTCACATCGACATGCTTAGGTTGGGTATTTACTAACCAGAGAAAGTTACAGATCTTCCCTGACTTATGACGAGTCTGTGTCTGGATAAACCCATCATAACATGAAAATGTCATAACCCAAAAATGCATTTAATACAGGTTATCCACCAAACATTATTTAGCCTAGCCTGCCTGAATTAAACATTTTCAGAACACTTATATGATTATCCTACAGTTGAGCAAAATCATCTAACACAAAGGCTATTTTATAATAAAAGGTTGAATATCTCAGGATTTAATTGAATACTGTACTGAAAGTGAAAAACAGAATGGTTGTAGGGGTACAGAATGGTTAGAAATACATCGGTTGTTGACCTTCATGATCACGTGGCTGCCAGGAAGCTGCAGGCAGCTGCTGGGCTCAGCATCATAAGACAGTATGAGGTGGCATACTGCTATATCAGGAAAAGATCAACATTCAAACTTTGAAGGACAGTTTCTACTTAACATGTATCACTTTCACACCATGGTAAAGTAAAAAAAAAAATCATTAAGTTGGGAGGTACCTGGGTGGCTCAGTCGGTTGAGCATCTGACTCCTGCTCTAAGGTCTTGATCTTAGAGTTGGGAGTTCAAGTACCATGTTGGGCTCCATGCTGGGTGTGTGAAGCTATCTAAAAAGAGCTGAAAGTTGAACCTTCATAAGTCAGGGACCATATATATCTACTAATTAGATATTGCTAACAAGGAAAAGTTATTTCATTTCTCTTTGTTTCATTTTTATTATTTTTAAGGTGGAAATACTAAAAACAGCTAGGTCTACAGATGGAATGAAATAATGCATAAAAGGTATTATGAAACACAAATTTAGCCAGAAGAGTAAAAATTAGGTATTTGATTTCTCATATATAAAGACTAAAATATTATTTTATTAACTATGGCTGTCAATGGTTGTATTTCGGTGGCCAGTTTTAGCATTTCTCTTTACTTATTATTTTTCTTTCTGGCCTTTCTAACACTAATGAATAGGCATTATTTTTTTAACCGCAAAAAATGCCTATAAAATATATCCCTTTCAAGCTTCTCTGATTCCACCTCCACTTAAGATTTCCATTGATTTCTACCAGGGATATGTGTGTGTACATGGAAAGTAGAAGTTACTCACAATAATATAACACAAGGCTCTCTAATATACAACTCAAGCTCATGTGATAGTAGAGTGACCTACCAGAAAGTGACAGTTTAAATTTGAAAAGATCAAATATATTCAATCTGTGGGTATTATCTAATGGGTGCCAGATGCCACACTGAAGTGTGCAAACTGAATGTTTCTTAGGGAATCTACCAGGTAGCAGGCAGACAATATCTGTCTTCAGAGCAATCCTAGCTTCCTAAAGGGAAATATCTCAACACATCTGACTTTCCCAGGGGTAGTGGATCATATTTTGTACCGCAACATCAACAACATTGTGTACTATAAATTTACTAAGCATATATTCAAGAAGTATTTGTTGAATGCTTGAGGAACAAATGTTGGGAGAAAATTATACAAATGTGCATTACTTCAAAGATTTAAAGGAGCATCATATCTGTAATGTTGACGGTGTTAGACTATTTTTAAAACATATCTTCCAAGATTTTTGGATGATCTAGTAAGCTATTTCCCTTATGGTCAAGTGCATGTACTAGAAGAAATATGGCCAAGGTTAAATAAGAAGTCTTCAGCTCTACAGTCCAGTGAGTATGATGCATCAGGCAAAGGCTGGTGCTGGGATTTCAGTGACCTTGGCCTTCTGATAACTAAGGCAAGCTAACATGAAACTTTCCCTGCAGGAATTAATGTGTAAAAATGAAATTGTCACAAAGTCCTTATTTGTACCTGGGTCTTCAAAATTCATACATATTAATCTGAAAGTATTAATTAATTGCTTTAAAATTTCTATTGAGTACTTAGAGCTCTACGTTCTATGAATGGTTAATTTCATGTGTCAACTTAGCAGGGCCATGAGGTGCACAAATACTTGGTTAAAAATTATTTCTAGATATGTCTGTGATGGTGTTTCTTGATGATATTAACCTTTTAAAATTTCTCTGGTTATTTTATGATGAGATTAGCATTTGAATGGATAGACTATGCCAAGCAAATTGTTCTCCTTCATATAGATGGATTGCACCCAATCCATTGAAGGCCTGAAAGGAGTCAAAGGAGTAACAAAAAATGCTTTCTTTTGGTCTGTCTTGAATTGGGACATCAGTCTTCTCCCACCTTTGGACTCAAGCTCACACTGGAGTTTACACCATTGACTCTGTTGGTTTTTACACCTTTGGACTAGAATGATACCATTGGCTCTCCTGGGTCTCCAATTTGCCAGCTACAGATCTTAAACATCTCAGACTCTATAATTATGTCAGCCAATTCCTTATACTATATCTCTTGGTATTTGCAAGATGCTTTTCAAAACAGATCATATACTACTAACTATTATGGAGTAATCCTGAACTCTTTTCATATGTATTTATGGACTACAATTGTTTAACAATGGTCAACATTGCAAATAACACATGAGTAATGAGATACATTAAAATTGTTATTTTAACTGAATGAATAATCAAGAAAGCCCAAAGTCCTAAAGTTCATTTCAAGGTATATATAACAATTTTAGTTATCTTTGTTCAGAAGAACAGCATATCTGGATTCGAAGTTTTCTGTTGTTTATAGATTATCTCCTCTATGGAATGCCAAGAGATACATTCTGAGTCCAGCCGCTCAAAAACTGGTGTCCCGGAGATGCCTGGGTGGCTCAGTCAGTTAAGCATCCAACTCTAAATTTCAAACTGAGGTCACGATCTCAGGATGGTGAGACTGAGCCTGTGTCAGGCCCCATGGTGGGCATGGAGCCTGCTTGAGGTTCTCTCTCTCCCTCTGCCCCTTCCCTGCTCATGTGTGTGCACATACATGCTCACTCTCTTTTAAAAAAAAAGAAAGAAAAGGGGCGCCTGGGTGGCTCAGTCGGTTAAGCGGCCGACTTCACCTCAGGTCATGATTTCACGGTCCGTGAGTTCGAGCCCCACGTCGGGCTCTGTGCTGACAGCTCAGAGCCTGGAGCCTGTTTCAGATTCTGTGTCTCCCTCTCTCTGACCCTCCCCCGTTCATGCTCTGTCTCTCTCTGTCCCAAAAATAAATAAATGTTAAAAAAAATTAAAAAAAAAGTTTTATCCTGGTATCCTGGACTGCTTTTGAGCCTGAGGTATCTCTCATTTGTATAGTTATCTCTGGCACTTCCAAAAATATTGGACACCATGCATGAAGTCAGGAAATATTTCTTGAAGAAACAGACAAAGTCACTCTGTTATTAGACAAACATTGTTGAGACTGTGTGCTTGGAAACTTGTATAAGGTAACTCCACTTTCAATGGAATTTAAATAATATCCTGCATTACGTTTCATTTCTGGTTAAACCAATAGACCTACTAGGCTGTTTTGTGTGCATGCCTATTGTAGTTCAATCACTTTATCCTTGATACAGAATCATATTTTTTTCTGGATTAATTTTTTTGCTACTAAAATGTTTTTTTTTTAAATAACAACAACAACAACAACAAGCGAATTGCCTTCAGTGACTTAACTAGTAATTATGTTATTAGGCATAATTACTAGGCACCTTTATTTTAGATGCCTTGGTCCATTTTAGGGGCTTAGAGGCAGGTAGTAATTGATAAAAGAAAAATCAGCTCTCATTTCTGTCACTTATAAAGATAATTATCATTGTGAGCATTCACAATATGCCAGACAATGTCTTAGAGATATTTAATATGAAACATCATAGCTTTACTGTTGAGCACTGAGACCATACAAGACAACTTGTGCTTATGTACAATATCTGAAATTCTCACCCCAAATCATTTTAATTCTTATTCTTTTGATGATTAAATAGAAAAAAAAATCATAGGGGTTACTATAATGCTAAGATCATAGGGCCAGAAGCATTAAAAATAAGCTTGGAATATACATCCTTTTGTTGCTAAAACCCAATTTCATTGCATCATATGCAATGAAACTTCTTGTTTTGGCATTTGCTCCACTTGGATACTTTCATGCCTTCAACAGGATAGTTAGTCTGTGCTTGAATTACTGGCAGTTTTCTCATTGGAAAGCTCACCAAGATGCTGCCTTACTTGCATGGCTTTGATGTTAAATCTTTCTTTCATACCCTCTTATTTTGTTTGCTAAGCAATTAACAGATTGATCTTCTAGAAAAAAATCAAAACACAAGAATTTTTTTTAACTGCTGTGTGTTCCTCTTCCAAAGTTTTAAAGTAATTTCATCTCCATAGGCTGTTCAGGTCCATCTACTTAAATCTTTGTGTCAAAAGATTTAGAATATGCCTCAGAGGTTATACCCTTATATCTTTCTTCTGAAAAGAAAGACTGTGGCTTTGTTATTTCAAAGCAATATGCTTAATTATCTTGACCTCAGTTTCCTTTCTTGCATCAACCTTTCAGGCTATTTGAAAGGATATTAGGTAATTTACATGAATGTATTTTGCATATGATAGTCACTTAAGAAATATCACTTTGCCCTTTTTCCTTCTTTGTAGGACAGTTAGTTAACTGTCTTTGGTAGCCCTTCCTTTGTGTGAATATTTGGTTTAAAGGTGCAAGAGTATCAATATTTGTATTACTATATGGCACAGAATATTTGCTAAAAAAATATTCATTTAATTTTGGAGGTAATCCTTGATGACAAGGGTCACAGCCTTCATTTTAAGGAGAAGGAGACTGTCACACAGTTCAGAAGTAACAGAGCTCAGGTTCAAAAGCACATCTGTCTGGCTCCAAAGGATTTATTTAACACACAGTTTCACTCTATATGGAAAGTAGCCACAGTTTTTTAAGTGCCACACCATAATTAGCAAGTTTCTTGTTTAATAAATCTTCTAGAACTATTTAAACTGAAAAGTTAGATTTTTTTCAACAAATTCTATTCAGAAAGTTACATACATTGCCAGTGAAGTAGCCAGTATCTAAGGGCTGAATAGACTTCCTTCTTAACCATTAAGAAACAATAGTTTCTCTCATTAATATCAGCTCTTTGTTTAAAAAGATACATAAAAGATACATGACCTTAACTACTTATATCAATTAATTTCAGTGAGAAATATTTGTTACTTTGCAAATTCCAGATCCACTCACAAAGGAGAACTACTCTAATTAAAAAAGACCACTTAGTGGAGTACTATGTGGAGAAAGAGAAAGAATGAATGAGAAAGAATGAAATGAGAAAGACTGAGATGAGAAAGAATGCGAAAGAATGAGAATGAGAAAGAATGAAATATGGCCCTTTTTTAGCAACGTGGATGGAACTGGAAAGTGTGATGCTAAGTGAAATAAGCCATACAGAGAAAGACAGATACCATATGTTTTCACTCTTATGTGGATCCTGAGAAACTTAACAGAAACCCATGGGGGAGGGGAAGGAAAAAAAAAAGACGTTAGAGTGGAAGAGAGCCAAAGCATAAGAGACTCTTAAAAACTGAGAACAAACTGAGGGTTGATGAGGGGTGGGAGGTAGAGGAGGGTGGGTGATGGGTATTGAGGAGGGCACCTTTTGGGATGAAGACTGGGTGTTGTATGGAAATCAGTTTGACAATAAATTTCATATATTGAAAAAAAAGACCACTTAGGGGGTACCTGGGTTGCTCAGTAGGTTAAGTGTCTGACTCTCAATTTTAGCTCAGGTCATGATCTCACAGTTTGTGGGTTCAAGACCCATGCTGGGTCTGTGCTGGTGGTGCAGGTACTGCCTGATGCCCTAAGCATGAAGCCTGCTTGTGATTCTCTCTCTTTCCCTCTCTCTTTCATTTCTCTCTCCCATTCATAATATCCCTCCCTCTCAAAATAAATTTTAAAAATCTTAAAAAAACCCAGTATATACCAGACGCTCTACATATATTGTTTTACTTAATGCTGAAATATTCATTTCCTCATTCAATAAATATTCAAGTACCTTCCTCATTTCCAGTCACTGTTCTAGATCATAGGGATGAAATTATTAGCAAAAACAGACCTGGATTTGCCTTCATGTCACTAAAAGTATAATAATAATAAAGACACTAATCAGATCTTTAGGCTGAAAACTATAGAAAGCTTAGGAAAGAAATTGAAGAAGACACAAAGAAATGGAAAAACATTCCATGCTCATGGATTGGAAGAACAAATATTGTTAAATGTCTATATGACCCGAAGCGATCTACACATTCATTCCAATCCCTACTAAAATAACACCAACATTCTTCACAGAGCTAGAACAAACAATTTGAAAAGCGGCAGGGAACCAAAAAAGACCCAGAAAACCCCAAAGACCCTGAATAATGTTGAAGAAGAAAACCAAAGCTGGAGGATCATAATTCCAGACTTCAAGCTGTATTACAAAGCTATAATTATCAAGACAGTATGGTACTGGCACAAACACAGACACATTGATCACTGGAACAGAATAGAAAACCAATGGAAAAAAGTCTGGTTAGCAAATGGTGTTGAGAAAAATGGACAGTAACATTCAAAAGAACGAACCTGGACCACTTTCTTATACCATACACAAAAATAAACTCAAAATAGATGAAAAACCTAAATATAAAACAGGAAAACATCAAAATCCTATAGGATAAAACAGGCAAATACCTCTCTGATCTCAGCCACCGCAAATTCTTATTAGGCATGCCTCTCAAGGCAAGGGGAACAAAAGAAAAAATGAACTATTGGAACCTCATCAAGATAAAAACTGTATAGTGAAAGAAACAATCAACAAAACTAAAAGGTGACTGATGGAATAGGAGAAGATATTTGTAAATGACATAATAGGTAAAGGGTTAGTATCCAAAATCCTATAAAGAATTTATCAAAGTCAACACCCAAAAAACAAATAATCCAGAGAAGAAACAGGCAGAACACACAGACACTTTTCTGAAGAAGACATCCAGATAGCAAAGAGACACATGAAAAGATGCTCAACATCACTCATCATCAGAGATATATAAATCAAAACCACAATGGGATACCACCTGACACCTGTCAGAATGGCTAAAGGCATTAACAACTCAAGGCAACAACAGATGTTGCTGAGGTTGTGGAGAAAGGGGATCACTTTTGCACTGCTGGTGGGAATGCAAACTGGTGCAGCCACTGTGGGGAACACTATGGAGGTTCCTCAGAAAATAAAAGTAGAACCACCCTATGACCCAGTAATTGCACTACTAGGTATTTATCCAAAGGACACAAAAATGCTTATTTGAAGGGGTGCGCACGCACACACACACACACACACACAACATATCTATCTATCTATCTATCTATCTATCTATCTATCTATCTATCTCTATATATCTATATCTATATCTATATATCTATATATATATATGTTGTGTGTGTGTATATATATATTTCATATATATGACATATATATATAATACAATATAATATAATATAATATAATATAATATAATATAATATAATATAATATAATATAATATAATATATATAATATATAATATTATAATATTATAATATTATAATAATATAATATAATATAATATAATATAATATAATATATAATATTATGTATTTTACTGTGATATATGTACATATAATGTAATATGTATTTTAATATGTATTAATATGTATTTAATATGTATTAATATTATATTAATAATATAATATTAATATATTAATAATTTATATTAATAATATAATTGTTAATAAAATAATATGTACTTTTACTGTGATATATATATATATAATATAATATTACTTGGCAATCAAAAAGAATGAAATCTTGCCATTTTCAACAATATGAATAGAACTAGATGGTATTGAGCTAAGTGAAATAAGTCAGGGAAAGACAAATGTCATATAACTTCACTCAGATATGGAATTTAGGAACACAACATATGAACATAGGGGAAGTGAAAGAAAAATAAGATAAAAACAAAGAGGAAGATAAACCATAAGAGACTTTTTTAAATTAAAAAAAATTTAAAAAAATAATGTAGAGAGAAAGGGAGAGAGAGAATCCCAAGTAGGCTCCACACTTAACATGGAGACCAATGTAGGGCTTGACCTCACAGCTTTGAGATCATGACCCAAGCTGAACTCAAGAGTCAGACAACAGGCTGAGCCACCAGGCACCCTGATCAGAGACACTTAAAATATAGAAAACAAACTGAGGGTTGTTGGAGGGGTGTTGGGTGGGGGAATGGGCTAAATGGGCAATGCACGTTAAGGAGGGCACTTGTTAGGATGAGCACTGGCTGTTATATGTCAGTGATGAATCACTAAGTCCTACTATTGAAACTGTTATTACACTATGTTAACTTGGATTTACATTAAAAAAATAATAAAATAAAATATTTTTCTTTTAAAAACAAAAGATACTCCCCAATGTTTATAGCAGCACTATCAACAATAGCCAAAGTATGGAAAGAGTATAAATGTCTATCGATGGATCAAAGGATAAAGAAAATGTGGTGTACATATACAATGGATTATTACCCAGCAATCAAAAAGAATGAAATCTTGCCATTTGCAACTACGTAGATGGAACTGGAGGGTATTAGGCTAAGTGAAATTAGTCAGTAAGAGAAAGACAAAAATCATATGACTTCACTCATATGAGGACTTTAAGAGACAAAACAGATGAACGTAAGGGAAGGGAAACAAAAAAATAACATAAAAATGGGGGGGGGACAAAACATAAGAGACTTTTACATACAGAGATTGAACAGAGGGTTACTGGAGGGGGTGTGGGAAGGGGGATGGGCTAAATGGGGGAGGGGCATTAAGGAATCTACTCCTGAAATCATTGCTGCACTGTATGCTAATTTGGATGTAAGTTACTAAAAAATAAAAATAAAAAATAAAACAAGTTAAAAAAATTAGCAAATTTAATTAACTGAAGAACAGAGGGAGAAAAAGGAAAAAAGAAAACTTCCAGAGAGTGGGACAAGAATGGGAAAAGTCTGTGGTAAGAGGGAACAAGTTGAGCTAAACAGCAGGGAGAGGGTGGAGGGAACATTGAGGGTTGGTATGATGCAGGGAGAAAAAATCTGTTCTCTTGGATCAGAAAGGGCTTCTTTGTGGAAATGCCATTTAAATTGAGAAGTGGCATTTAATGACACCTTTTTCCTATTTTCCTTTTTTAAAAAATATATCTGTCGGAACACCACTGAAATCTTATTTCAACACACTGTGTGTAAGCAAACTGTGCAGTGAAAAAACCATAGGACTAATGTAATAAAAATGTGGATGTTCATAAACTCCTTAATAATACAGTGTTCCAAGTAAAATCCATGGGATTTATGTGACATTAGGTATTTTTAGAAAGCTCAGACCAACAAATGGAAAGATTTAGAAAAAGAAAGAAAGAAAAAAAAAGCCTTAAAAATAAATTCCATAGGCTACCAAGGCTGTCTGCTGGATTTTTCACTGGTCAGGAATACATATATTCTAACGGCAAATGATGGGAAAGAAAATTTCCCACTCACCTAATGCATGTCCAATACAAACTTAATTACTTTCATCAGTACAGTAGAGGAAAAAATTGAGCAGGAAGGGAAAACACCAATGTGCTCCAACCTGATAAATCTATCCCCAAGCTTCTTTCTCTCTTGTGGAGTATTGTTTAAGTGGCTAGTTTTAATATATCATGTTGTGATATTTACATTGATATAGGTGAATCCAAAATATGAAGTGATACAAGTGGCATTTAACTTTCAAATTTTCAATTTGTTGGGACTGAGGATGTTTACAGGCTTTCTCCTCAAGTATTCTCTGCAGTTCAGGTTTGGCTCCTGGACAGGAAGTTGTTCTGTACTGATATGACAGAAAAAAGTATATGTGTGTAGTTGGGGAGTTAAGTGGTCATCTGGTATATGAAGAATGCCATCCACAGTCTCTGGAACATGTCTTGGAATTGAAAAAAGATGGCTATCAAATCCTGAGTTCTAGATCTTTCTTTATAAATAAATGCTTTACACTATAAAGATAATAACCATAGAACTGCTAAGAAAGAGAGAAAACAAGTCACCCACACCTAATTAGTCATACCATCTAGTCACAACCAAAAGAAATAATAACACCAGCAGCAACAGCAGCAATAATAATAACTGAAATTCACTGGGTACTACCATGGGCCTACTGTTTCAAGTAAATTATTTCTAATCATTATACTAACCTCCCATACTATAACCAATATCCTCCTTTTACACTTGAGGAAAACTGCTCAGAGGGATTAAATTACTTGTCAGATATATCACAGAGCCACTGAGGGCAGAAAACCAAGATTTAAAAAAAATTTTTTTTCAACGTTTATTTATTTTTGGGACAGAGAGAGACAGAGCATGAACGGGAGAGGGGCAGAGAGAGAGGGAGACACAATCGGAAACAGGCTCCAGGCTCTGAGCCATCAGCCCAGAGCCCGACGCGGGGCTCAAACTCACGGACCGCGAGATCGTGACCTGGCTGAAGTCGGACGCTTAACCGACTGCGCCACCCAGGCGCCCCAGAAAACCAAGATTTAAAATAAGAAATACTTTATTTTGGCTTTTACTGTGGCATGTGGCTTTTCAGTCATTTTTCCCAAATATGTACTTTTTATTTGCGTGTTTGTTCTATTCAGTTTTATTTCAAGCTTGTCATTACATGACACATTAATTTTCACTCCTAATTTCTTAAATCATCTATTTTATTACCTATGTTATTACATGATTGCTATCATTATCAATACACGTTAAAAAACCCAAGTATATGTACTTTATTATGTCTAACCAATAATTTATATCTTGACCATTTTCTTGTTTTCCTTTTGTTTCTATATCATAAAAAATGATACAATATTTTTATATAAGCTTTTTCTGCATTTTGGATTATTTATTTCAGATGGCTTTCTAGACCAAAAAATATGACTCACTCAAAGGTATTAGACTTGTTTTTTAAATATTTAAAATCTAAAGCCTAAATCATAAGAAATATGCATATGACAAAATTAATACTCATATTGATTAAGCTCTGTAGTTCCAGGTTTTCCCAATTCATCTATCAATTAGGCTATAGAAATTTACTTGACCAAAATAGATTTGCATTTTAAAAACTCAATAGTATTAATCTGTGCTGGGCCTATAAGGGTTATCCTGTTGAAGTCTTTAAAGTCAAAGGTACTCATCATTCATGAATCTAAGGAAATGACCTATGTATTAAGTAGTCTGTAAGAAAAGATATTCTATGCTCATTTGCATTTCCACTGACCCATTTCTTTCTGCTTAATAACATTTTAAATTACTCGAATTAATATGGGAGAAAAAAATGAACTACTTAGCTGAAGTCAGTAAAATTATCAGATCTATTGCTATTACATGGTGTAAATAAATGCTTTATCCTTAAGTATGTTTACCTTAAATAATAACTAATTTTAATACCTATTTAAAGTAGACAAATATAAAGCATATCAAACTACAAGCATTGTTTAATTTTAAATGTTTTTTCAAGAATAGACTGTATATGCAGAGGTATATGTACCTGTGTATGAATTCTCCATTAAAAATGTTTTTAATGTTTATTTATTTTTGAGAGAGAAGCAGAGCATGAGTGGGGGGAGAGGCTGAGAGAGAGAGGGAGACACAGAATCTGAAGCAGGCTCCAGGCTCTGAGCTGTAGGCACAGAGCCTGACACAGGGCTCGAACTCATGGACCCTGAGACCATGACCTGAGCCAAATTGGAGGCTTAACAGACTGAGCCACCCAGGCGTCCCTAAATTTTCCCTTTAGATCAGATTCTTGTCTTCTGAAGACAAATATGACTGTAATAATCTTCCAACTAACACCTATTTATTCATTCAGTGCAGCATCTATTCTGTCCTAGCTACTGTGTCATTTTCTGGGAACTACTAAGATAAAAAATAAACTTACAATAACAACGATTGTATTTTTTGGTCAAATTTGTTATTTGTATGAGGCATTCAAGTGCATTATTCCAACCTTCATATCATCAGCACAGTGCAATAATATGGCTACTCTTCTTCCAGGTGAAAAGAAATCAAACGGTCACCTGCCCGAGATAACATAGTAAGTGGGTAAATAAAGATATTCAAGCTACAACTACATGGTTGCAAGTGACAGAAGTGTAAACTTAACCACGGGAGAAGTTCATAAACATATGTATGGGTGGGAGTATCTATAACAAGCCATCCCAAAACTTAGTGGCTTAAAACAGCAAACATTTATTATTGCTCAAAAGACTGGTGGCAGTGGTCAGAAAGGCCCTGAGGCCAAAAGACACCATTGCTGGTAGACACAAGTCAGAAAGGCGTGCACCAGATCAGTAAATGCAGAATGGTTAGGGGAAAGTACAAGAAGCACATGTAATTCATAGGACTGATTACTCTTTTAATTGACTCATCCATTTAATACAGTGGATGGAGTGTCTTTTAGATGACTAGTAAAGGTTAAAAATAAAAACAAATGATCAAAAGAAAAACAAATTAGTGGTAGTATAAGATGAAAATTTGCTGTTAGGGATTCAAGAGAACAGCTGCATATGGCTTTGTAATTGAACACTGGATGTTTCGGAGGGCACAGAAGTCTTGGGTTCTCTAGCTCATTGTTAACACAGAGAGGAAATGGGCACCCTCATTCTTTGCCACTCCAGTAGAAAGTTTACCTTGAAGAGGATGCTTCTTAGGACGCTCACAGATAACCAATGAAGAATGCTGGCTGCCTATCCACTTTAGAAACAATAACTGTGTATTTTCACTAGGTTACTTTGTCACTTCAAATGTTAATTTCCCCTGAGTTAATACTTCAGTGTATCTCTCATCAATATTACTTTCTATCTTTTTAAAAGTAATCATATTGTAAAACTACTCAAAAGCTGTTAAAACAACTAGTAAAACATGTCAAAATAAATGCACGAGACCATTTTATTTTCTTGGCATTGTGTAACCAATTAAGTAGTATATTAAGTAGTTCTGAAATAGTTATCACAGAAAAAATATAGAGGAGATATCTTCTGAAGGGTATTAGGCCTGGAGTCCAATTTGCTAAATCTTCTTTTCAGAGGGAAAAGTGGAAGCAATTGCAATGGACGCAGCAGGGTGCAAAGTTTTGCAGAATTGTTCTTAATATTAAAGAAACAAGCCAACTAAATTGTTCTATTAAAACAAGAGGCCAGAAAGGTTGCATTCAATTTAGGACCTGGATTCTTAGGCATTTGGACCTATGGAAAAGGGAGTTTAAATTGCTTTTACTTGCCTTGTTTTATAGGTATGAGAAATTTTTCAAGGTTGCAATTGAAGTCAGAGGTAAAACCGCAGAATTGCACTTTGCTTCACCAGGGATTCCCTTTTGGGTGATTTTAGGGTCTCAAATTTTGTTAAGAAATGAGGACAGTGATATTAGCTACTTGGTGCTTCATATGTAGTTGACAAATAACATATTCACTCTTCTGGGAAGAAGTGATGTGTTCAAAAGTCAAGAAAAGTATAGGTACTACGTTGTGTAGCAGACTTCTAGAATTTATTCATCCAGCTTAACAGAAACTATATCGATCGAACAACTCTTCATCTCCACCACAAAAACAAAGGGACACAAAGGAAACTTAGGAAGGTGCTGGGTATGTCTATCCCCTTGATTGTGGCGATCCTATCACAAGTGACTACATATACCCAAACACAAGAAATCTGTACCTATTAAATATATGCAGTTCTTTGTACATCAATTATGCTTGAATAAAGCTGTTTAAAAAGTCAAAAGATGGCACATATAGTATTGCAGGAAGAAAAAGTCACTCTTTATTGAGTATATCTACACATTCAAACAATGCCAAACAACCAAAAATACCAAGAGCCTACTAAGTGTCTCTCATTGTGACTGATTATATAAACGAAGTAAAAACAGGTATTGTTCCTGCCTTTATCATTCAAAACTTTTTCTCTAGAGTTAGAAAACTAAAAGTAAGCAAATTTGATCTGTTAGCATCATTCTGTTCTGATATTTTGTTAATCTTTTCTAAGAAACTGACATGAAAACTACCGCTCTTTCAATTTCCAAGTTAGACTCTGCCTCCTTCTTCTTCACTACACCATTAGAAGCAATCGCTGACTCATTTGAACTTGACATCTCCTTCGTACTATTGGTATTTTACCAGTCTGTGTTGCTTTTCCAGATATATAATCTCCTAAGTGGCAGATAGCCATGCTTGATTTATGGATGGGATCCTTGCATGGGAGATAGCTTTATTTTGCTTTTGTTTTTTGTTTACACTCACAGTATCTTCCGCTTGAATTTAGGCTCCAAGACTTACCAATTGTATAAATCTCGTGCAATTACTTTTTTATAAGCCTCAGTTTTTCAATTCGTAAAATGGAGATTATAATTTTGTATGATCCATTTTTTAAGTATAAAAGGAGATTATACGAAGAGTTATTTAAAAAGTATCTGGTACAGGCTATTCATTCAAAGAATATTAGACTTTTATATTAACTTGAGAACAGTAATTATCAAGCAGCACTGTATTATATATGGAATGATAATATTAATCATCATGAAGTATGTGGACCATATCTTAGAGTATATTTTGGAATGATCATATGCTATTTATGGTATTTTTGATGCTTAGACTTAGAACTGACACTAATGAATCAATGATCCATGATTAATGACTAAAGTAACATTTCTTTCTAGGCCCACAATCCTTATTTCCTCTTTCCATTGCACTGGAACTCCAAACATACCATAATGTGTCAGTCCTGGAGCAAACACTATATCCTGATGCCTCCAAAATTTTCACTTAATGCTATTCTCCTAGTCTCTTCTGCCCTTCTTTCCCTCTCCCTTATTGAAGGTCATTTAAATCTCACCCTTCCTCTGTTCTCGCTCACTCTGAAGAAGGAAATGCTTCCAGTGAGCATTCTTAAATTCTTGCTTATTAATAGAGGGTGTTTTCACACTTACCCTACATTAGGGTATTATTTACATAACAGTATTCTATTAATCTTGAACTCACAGAGAAGAAGGAATGGCGTCTTACTGGCCCTGTTTCCCATATTGAGCCACACGGTGTATATATAAGGTGATCTACACTGCTCAATAAATTGAATGGATACCCAGTTCATAAAGGTGTCAGAACGTGTCTGAAAATGCAGCCACTGTGACATTTACCAACTGGCATCTATTAGCATTTAAGCAATGGATGAAAAGGAACTACCTCTGCTAGTATCACTGTTGGGTAGAGTCTCTCAAGGATTGTGTACCTGCTTAGTGGTGGTACTGTTCTGCCTTCCTTGCACACATTGCGGTACTACACGAACAGATGAATACCTGTCTGGTGCTTTCGAGCTCCAGTATATTGTTTTTGATGACTAAACTAACATAGCTTGGAAGACCTTTTTATTGAATTTCTCAGACAGTTAGAAGACTTGCCAAGGGGATTTTTGTATGAGATCCAAGGCTTTTTATTATAGTGGTGATTTCTCACATGGTCCGGCGAGAGAAGACCTTTTTAATTTTTGCTCTGTAGAAGCCACTACACAAGAAATTAGGGGATGGGAGGTTGAATAATTTCTGCTGACTTTTTTTTTGCAGAATATGTTGGGACATTCCGTGGTGTTTATTAAATGTCTATATGAGCTACATACCATGCCATCCATTTGTAATTTCATTTTATCCTCATACCAACCAAAAAAGTAAATAATGTTATTACAGTTTTATAGAAGAAAAAAGTGAACCAAGTAAGTTATTTGGATAACATGTGTCAGATCCCAAAATTATGCTTTTGAGTTATCTTTGAGATTTTCTAAAAAGATTTAGTGAAGGTTACTGGGAAAAAAATAAATACCATGGATGAGTCATCTCTTTAATGATTTTGTACGCTAATGTACTTGTTTTCTTCTTAAGTGCATAGTCAATGCCCAATTTTAAGAATATATAAAATGCATTAATATGTAAAGATGAAAATGATAGCGTAAACCTACCATGTAAAACTCACTAAAGATGGCCCTTATTTTGTATAGTTTCAAAAGGAATAAATTTCAGATACAATGGCTTATTAAATAACACATTAGTTTCCCAAAACACAGTTCAAATGTCAGTTACCATGGTATATTTCCTAAAAGCAATTGCAAAAAGTACAAACTTCCCTCTTAGTTCTTTTCTTTTTGTAATGTTTTTATTACATTTTATTACATTTTATTTTTGAGAGAGAGTGCATGCACAAGTGGGGGAGGAGCAGAGGATCTGAAGCAGACTCCTCACTGACAGCAGAGAGTACTACATGGGGCTCAAACTCACAAACCTTGAGTGGGAGTCAGGCGCTTAACCGACTGAGCCACCCAGGTGCTCCCCTTCTCAGTTCTTGAGCCCACAAATCACTATATAAATAAATGTGCATCATGATCAATGACCAATCACATTACTTCTTTCAAAGTCTGTCCATGATTGGACCCTACACATCCATTTTCATTTCATGCATAGGAAGCAAAGCATGAACTTGTATTGCCTCCCTGTCTCCCAGTGATGAACCCATGCAACATTTCACAAAACTGGATAATTGAAATAGAGTTAGCCAACAAAGATGGATGTGCAGAAAACAAGCAGAAAATGAAAACAGCAGAAAGGAAACTAGATATGATTAGAACACGTGAAAAGAGTGCCAGAGAGTATCGTGTAAGGAAGTAGGTAGTATATATATAATAGGACAGAAAGGGGCATCTGGGGGCTCAGTCATTTAAGCATCTGATTTTTGCTCAGGTCATGATCTCGCGGTCCATGAGTTCGAGCCCTGCGATGGGCTCTGTGCTGACAGCTTGGAGTCTGGAGCCTGCTTTGATTCCGTGTCTCTTTCTCTCTCTGCCCCTCCCCTGCTTGTGCTCTGTCTCTCTCTCAAAAATAAACAAACATTAAATAAATAAAAAAAATAGGACAGAAACACTTAATATACTGTACAAAATAACTTGCAGGTTTGAGTTGAATGTAAATGGAGTTAGAGAATAAATAGCTGACCTTGGGAACACTGGCATTGCCACCATTCAAGAGACTCTGGATGTGCAGCCTGAGAATGTAGTGAAGGTGAGGTTATTGACATAAATGAAGAAAGCTGTTGTGAAGGAAAAGATGAAGATGACCCAGAGGAAAGACACGGGCAAAAGCTTCACATTAAAGGAACCTTAAAGATATTTCATGACATTGAAAATACAAAAGACAAAGTGTTGGAATAAGATCCAAACTAAGGTTTATAGTACACTCTGTACAATATGTTATACAACGAGAAACACGACATTTTGCACCTTGAAACACTACTGACAAGTTATTTTTTACCAAGAAATCAAATATTTAAATGAATATATTTGTAATGCTTTAAGTATATTAAATAAATCTCATTTCTTATTATTTTATTTTTATTCCCCATACCTCTCTAACAGACCAGAAGAGTTTTTTTTTAAGTTCTGACAAAATTTTTTTAAAGATTACAGAACGATCATAATTTTTCCAGTTGGTTTTTAAGATCATGTTGCAGTTTCTACTTACATGGACATGGTTATGGTTATGTGCTACTGTGCAAACTGAGGTGAGGGCTGCCTTACTAGTCTTTTAATATGTTTCTGTGTATGTACTTTTTTCTTCCCATGTAATATTTGTGAATCATTGCTGCTTAGGAAATCTAACCAAAGTCAAAAGTTGCAAGGAAGCTATACAATTTGAAGAATCTACTCTCATCAAAATACTTTGCCTCAAAGTTGTAAAGCATCTACCCAGTTCAAGAAACTGAATGTAGCAACTCCTTATAACATGGCAAGTAACTTACTCACTAAGAATAACTAAGCCTACCCTTTGTGAATCCACTAATAAATTCGTACTACATTTAGCAGTCATTTCACTTTGTTTTTTACCTTATATTGCAATAATCATATTAAATATATTTACATCCTATGTTAAATGTAATTAAGAGATGAGTTTCAGTGGATCGATAGCTATAAAGTTATGTATTTTAGATACTTGATCACACATTTTAAAATTAATACATTGCCATATTTCCAAATTTGGTGCCCCATGAGCAGCTTGCAAGTCTTTGGTTTTCAACATATCTAATGGATAAAAACGACACAGGGCTAATTTAAAATAATGTGGTCCATGTAACTATTGAGCACTTAATTTTATCCAAGAAGATTTAATTAGTGATGGCACAGTGTTTTAAGTTATGGCTATAGAATGCTGGCTTTGGTTTAAATGATCCAGATACAGGTCTCTCTGATGCTTGGGCTCTGCATCTAACCTAAAACTAAGCTGATTATAATATCATACAGCTATAATAGCTACATTTTTCCACCGTGAAAGTGTGGACCGTTTTAAATCTCCCTTGTTTTCTCTTGGTTCCAAACTAGAAGTAGATCTCTCTCTTTTCTCAGTGCTATGTGACGTTTCCTGTACAAAGCCACCAAGCAATGATTGGCATAGTTCCTAAATAATTAACAACTCCATGAAAACTTCATGTAAAGTATATGTGATTACATAAACAAGTTATTCTGCTTGGCCCTCTAAATACTATTCCATGAGCCTTTATTTTCAAAACAATCATTCTTTAATGTAGGTAGAGTATTGGCTGTATGATATATTACATGGATAAAGCTCTTTTTTGTTAGAGCTTTAGGTGGCTCAGATTTTAGCAACTTTAAAGATGGCAGCAGGCAACATTTATCTTTAAATATGCGTTCATATTTTGGATTATTTTCTAAAAGTGACATTACTAAGTATAAAATGAAGAGCATTTTTAAAGATTTTTATGTATATTATAAAATATTCCCTGGTAGGACAGTCCTCATTTACTTAGATTTTGAAAAGTTTCTGAATGAATTTATACACATAGGATCTGAATCCTTCAGGTCATAACAGCATAAGAGTTACAAAAATGATGTAGCACAATGTTGTTTCTTCTTTCACCCTGCACATGGAATACAAACATGGGTAGTGAAAGACATTCAATAAAGGGTTATTTAAAAAGTATAATGTTATTTTACTTATATTTTTGTACCAAAGGCAGAAATAAGATTTCCATGTGATATGATTAGTTACATGTTATGTCATTTTTAGTGTCAAATTCAAGAGAAAATATATAGTATTTTGTCTTTGTTTTTATTAATAAAGGCAATAAACCAAGGACTATTGGTAGATTAACTCTCTCACATAGATTCCTCCATCTATCAATTGAAATGGCTTATCTGCTGTTCATTAATATATATATATATATATATATATATATATATATATATATATATAGTTGCTAGGTCCAAAGAAATACCTATATATTAATAATTACTAATACCTATATATTACGTCATTGATCCCTGATTTGAGGCTCAGGATCAATACAAAAAAAGACACTGAAAACAAAATAAAAATATCTTATAATAGCAATTGGAATTTAAAATACTTTGTATGAACACTTTGAAAACATGTTGTCTTAAAGCAAAGGTATTTTTTCCTAAGGTTTAATATATATTTGCTGACTATTTACTATGTATATCAAGGACAATTCTTTAAAATATTTTTTTTCTTTTCAAAATTTTATGTACATTATAGTTAATTAACATACAGTATAACATTAGTTTTAGGAGCAGAATTCAGTGATTGATCACTTATATACAACACTTAGTGCTCAACATAACTAGTACCCTCCTTAATACTCATCACACATCTAGCTCATTCCTCTACCCAGCTCCCTCCATGAATCCTCAGTTTGTTCTTTAAGAGTCTCTTATGGCTTGTTTCCCTCTCTCTCTTTTCTACCCCCTCCCATAAGTTCATCTGTTTTGTTTCTTAAATTCCATATATGAATGAAATTATGTGGGATTTGTCTTTCTCTGACCGACTTATTCTGCATAGCATCATACACTCTAGCTCCATCCACGTCACTGAAAAGGGCAAGATTTCATTCTTTTGATGACTGAGTAAAATGTCATTGTGTGTGTGTGTGTGTGTGTGTGTGTGTGCACCACATCTTAAAAAACGGGAATCTTGCACAAATTTAAACAAACGTGATCTGAGACCTTCACTCACAAGGACATCCTGACTCAATATTATTATTAAAGCCCCTGAATTATCTGCAGATCTGTTTTTCTGCCTCTTTTAGTCCTTTTCTCAATGTTAAATAATTGCTAAGTATTGTGTATGAAAACTGGAATGGCTCTATAACAAGTCTCTTATTGGATAGAAGACAAATTTAAATACCTATTAGAGTTGAGTATCTAGCTCAATCAAAGTTGGGTGTCAGAACTATAAAGTCTAGTTTAGTTCATACCTACCCTTACTTGCCCTTAAATAGTTCAGTGTCACACCTGAGTATTGAGGGTATTTATTAGGACTCACCACCCTTAGTAGGCTCTGAGGTCCATTTATACCTCTCTCCAACACTAGGTCATTGCTGAAACCACTGCTTAGTTTTCAACCTCTACGTGATTACTTCCTTTCCATCTCCTAAGTTTCTTGATTTGTGTGGAATAAATATGAATTAGCAAAGCCTTCAGGGAAAAAGGCAAGAAGTGGGTCTATATGCCCTTAATAATCAGACTTTTTTGGGGGCACCTGGGTGGCTCAGTCGGTTAAGCATCTGACTTCAGCTCAGGTCATGATTTCACCGGTTGTGATTTCAAGCCCCACATCGGCTCTGTGCTGACAGCTCAGAGCCTGGAGCCTGCTTCGGATTTGGATTCTGTGTCTCTCTCTCTTCCCCTCCCCTGCTCATGCATGCTCGCTCTCTCTCTCTCTCTCTCTCTCTCTCTCTCTCTCTCTCTCAATAATAAACAAATGCTAAAAAAATTTTAAAAAAATAATCAGACTTTTTTTTAATATAAAGGTCATAAAAGATAAAATGGAAAATTTAACCAGAAAATTGTAATTCATTTTAAAATGGGAATCATAAAACTGAAAAAGTGTAACAGTTGAAAATAAAATTCAGATAGATAGATTTCCCAAAATAGAGGACACAACAGGTTTTTTAAAATAGCTAACTTAAAGTTCTGGCAAAAGAATACATTCAGGTTAAATCACAAAGAGTAAAAGTGACAGAAACATGGAAAACAGTATAAGAGATGAAAGCGTGATGGTTCAGGTACTAATACATGTAAATTGAATGAAAAAAGGCAGAAGGAGAAAGATTTATGAAAAAGCAGTATTTGAAAAAATAATACATTACACTTTTTCAAAACCATTTGTAGATAAATGCAAACAATCCGTTTTAATAAATTTTCAGAAATCCAAGCATAGAGAAAAAAGTATAGGGATATAACTCTACTGAATATCAGCGACAAAAACACAAAGAACAAATACAACAAAAAGAAAACAGTAACAAATATGGTAGATATTAATCCAATTATATCAATTATCAATTTGATGTCAATAAAATGAATGTGCCCATTGAAGACAAAAGATTGTCAGAGCAGATGAAAAAATAAGATCAAACCATATTTTGTCTATAAGAAAAATATACCATGCTAACCCTAATTAAAACAATTTAGGAATAGTTATATTAATCTCAGATGGAGCAGACTTCAAAGTAAGGAAATTTATTAGGAAAAAAAGAATGGCATTACATAATGATAAAGGGGTCAGTTCTCCAACACAACATAACAATGAGTAATAAGTATGTGCCTAACAATAAAATGTCAGCCTACATTAGGCAAACAAAGGTACTACTGCAAGGAGAAATAGATGAATTCACGAATATCACTTTCGACTTTATCACAGATGGCAGGACGGTCTATATAGAAAATCTCAAAGAATAAAACAATAATAACATCTTCTGGAACTAAGAAGTAATTAGAGCAAAGTTGCAGGATGTAAAATTAGTAAACAAGTGCCAGAAATTTCCCTATATACTAGCAATGAACAAGTGGAATTTAAATTTGAAAACATTTGAATTTGAATTTGAAAACATATTTTTATTAACACCCTCCAAAGTGAAATATTTCAGTATAAATAAAAAATGTATAATATCTACAGGAAGAAAACTTATAAAACTCTAATGAATGAAATTAAAAACCTAAATAGATACTCTGTGTTCACAGATAGCAAGACTCAACATTGTGAAGATGTCAGTTCTTTCCAACTTGATCTATAGATTCAATGCATCCTAAACAAAATCCCAGTGAGTTATTTTGTAGATATTGATAAACTGATTCTAAAGTTTATATTCTGAGGCAAAAAACCCAGAATAGTCAATACAATATTGAAAGAGAAGAACAAAGTTGGAAGATTGACACTAACCTAACTTCAAGGCTTACTATTAAGCTAGAGGAATCAAGACAATGTGATATTGGTGAAAGACTAGACAACTAGGTCAATGGAACAGAACAGAGAGCCCAGAAATAGACCCCCGTAAATATAATTTATTGATCAATGACAAAGGAGCAAAAATAATACCATGGAGCAAAGACAGACTTTTCAACAAGGCGTGTTGGAACAACAGGATATATACATGCAACAAAACTAATCTAAGTAGAGACCTTAAACCCTTTATAAAAATTAATTCAAAACATTATACATGTGAAGTTAAAATGAAAAAAATATACATAAGATCCTTAGATCATAGCAGAAGAGAAAATTTTCAATGACTTTCTGTGTGGTAATGCCTTTTCAAATATAATATCAAGGACATGAACTGTGAAAGAAATAATAAACAAGACTTCAATAAATTACAAACCCTATTCTACAAAAGATGATGTCAAGAGAATGAGAATAGAAGCTATGGACTTGGATAAAACAGTTGCAAAAGATACTTTTGGTAAGGTATGTTATTCAAAATATACAAAGAACTCTTCCAAAATTCAACAATAAAAAAATATGTAACCAATTGAAAAGTGGGTCAAAGACCTTATCAGACACCTTACCAAAGAAGATATGCATATGACAAATAAACAGATAAAAATGTTCTACATCATATGTTATAAGGAAAATGCAAATTAAAATAATGAAATACCCATACAGTTCTATTGCAATAGCCAAAATCTGAAACACTGACAACATCAAATGCTAGGAGGATGTGGAGTAACAGGAACTCTCATACATTTGCTGGTGGGAATGCAAAATGGTGCAGACCCTTTGGAAAACAGTTTGGCCAGTATTATAAAACTAAACATATTCTCATGATATGATCCATTAATAACACCCCTTAATATGTACTCGAAGGAATTGAAAGCTTATGCCCACGTGAAAACCAACATATGTATGTTTATAGCAGCTTTATTCATAATTGCCAAAACTTGGAAACAAGCAACATGTCCCTCAGTAAATGAAGGGATGAATAAATTGTACAATGAAAGAGTATTCAGTACTAAAATGAAATGAGCTATCAAGCCAAGAAAAGACATGGAGGAATCATAAATGCATATTAGTAAGTGAAAGAAGCCAATCTGAAAAAGCTACATTCTACAGGATTCCAACTACATGACACTCTGGAAAAGGCAAAATCTTGGAGACAGTGAAAGGATAAGAGGATATAAGGAGTTGGGGGATAGAAAGAGAAGGTGAATAATTAGAACACAGATGATTTAGGGGCCGTAAAAATATTCTGTATGTTATTACATGATGGATATCATTTACATATTACATACATTAGGGTAAACCAACAGAATGTCAATACCAAGACTGAATCCTAATTTTAAACTGTGGACTTTGGATGATAAGGATGTGTCTCTGGAGGTTCAACCCCGGTAACAAATGCACCATTTATTGTTGATAAAGGGAGTGAAGGACTATGATGTACAGGGGAGTTTATGGAAAATCTCTGTACCTTTCTTTCACTTTAAGAAGATCATCACCAGGACCTATAAGGTTAAAAATTGGTAGAAATAAAGGATCAAAATTAATTCAAAAGAAAGGTTTCAATGAGGCTTAAATGTTCAAAATTCTTACATTTCCTGGTGAATGGTAAAAATACAAATTTATATTAGACCCTAGAGAGCCAACAATTCATAGTGTAATTTCCAGAAAATATAACATAAACTAGAGCAAAAGAATGCAAATTTAAGAAGCTAATAAGAATACTGAAGAGGGGCGCCTGGGTGGCGCAGTCGGTTAAGCGTCCGACTTCAGCCAGGTCACGATCTCGCGGTCCGGGAGTTCGAGTCCCGCGTCAGGCTCTGGGCTGATGGCTCAGAGCCTGGAGCCTGTTTCCGATTCTGTGTCTCCCTCTCTTTCTCTGCCCCTCCCCCGTTCATGCTCTGTCTCTCTCTGTCCCAAAAATAAATAAACGTTGAAAAAAAATTAAATAAAATAAAAAAAGAATACTGAATAGTGCAATATAGATTTAGTTAATTAAAAAGAATGGAACAAAAAATAGTTAAGGTGGGACTGAAAAAAAAGTATTAGAAAGATTTAAATCAAAACCTATCAGGGATGCCTGAGTGGCTCAGTCAGTTGAGTATCCAACTCTTGATTTTGGCTCAGGTCATGAATTTAGGGTTGTGGGATTAGAGTCCCGCATCAGGCTCCATGCCTTTCTCTTTCCCTCTGGCCCTCTCCCCGCCTTGCTCTCTCTCTCTCTCTGTCTAAAATAATAATTTTTAAAAGTTATTTTAAAAGCCAATAAGATAAATGTAAATTAATAAATGCTCCAATTAAAAAAAAATAAAGGCTGTCAGGGAAATTTACTTTAAAAAAAATGACTACATGTTCCTCCCCAAAGTCATAATCTAAGTACAACGATGAAGAAAGATTAACAGTAAAATGGTTGACTTCTGGTTTCTGGTTCAAGGTGTCCTGAGCTCAGAGGCCATCACTCCTATTGTCACAGCAAGGAAAAACTTGAACAAAATGAAAATCAACAATTCTTCTTAGACTCATAAGAATACTGAGGTCACATTATTACAGACAAATTTAACATAGACCTGTTAGTTTATTTTATTTTCTAAAATGAGAATGTAGGACTTAATAATTTCTAATGACCCAGCTGAGCACTAAATACTGCATGTGTGTGTGTGTGTGTGTGTGTGTGTGTGTGTGTGTGTGTGTGCATGTATACACACACAGATATACATACACAGGTGCACATATATATGTATATGTCAACACACACATTTGTGACATATAGTAGCTTCTAGAAGACAATCTGTTAAAATTTAAGTCATAAAAATAGAAAGAATAGTTTCCCAAAGTTCTATAAACACGAAGAAAACAAGAGCAATTTTATTTACAAAAAAAAAAAAATTAACGTTTTATTTATTTTTGAGACAGGGAGAGACAGAGCATGAACGGGGGAGGGTCAGAGAGAGAGGGAGACACAGAATCCGAAACAGGCTCCAGACTCTGAGCTGTCAGCCCAGAGCCCGACGCAGGGCTCGAACTCACGGACAGTGAGATCGTGACCTGAGCAGAAGTCAGACGCTTAACCGACTGAGCCACCCAGGCGCCCCAAGAGCAATTTTAAATAGCATCTGCCTTAAAGCTTCACTTCCCCTCACCAGCATAAAATTTTTAAAAAAGGAAAATATACATACATTGACATAAGTTACCCCCCCCCCAAAAAAAAGGATCTCTGTGGGAAAGACTAATTACAGTGGCTGCTTTTGAATGCAGGGAGTCATAAAGCTATTTACTTTTCATTTTTCTTTTGTTCTTTTTAAAAGAGTTTTTAAGAAGCAATGATATTACTATATACACTTAACACCCATATGCACCCACAGTACTCAAAGTGGAGGAAAAACAATCTTTTCAGAATACCACAAAGCAGTTGAATATTAAAAGTAATTCATTTTTTTTCAAATATGCTTGCTTTTAACTAATGATTTCCTTTATTTTTAAAAAGCTTTTTTTGGTGCAATGAATTTCAATTGTAGGTTGATGATCATTTCACTGAGTCAATTTTACTCTTCAGTAGAAGCTACCCCTGTGACTCAATGAGTAGCCACATCTTTTGAGAATGATTTTGTTCTGACTCCTTTTTGGTAAATAGAATGTATATTCTGACTTTTTTTTTCCTGTTACCATCTGGCCTTGGTGTAAGAAATCAATTCCACAGCAGCCACTGAACTTGGGTGCACTGAAAGGCATGTCCAAACTGTGCTTCTCTAAATATCTTTAGCACAACTGACCTTTTGTTCTTGCAGAAACAGGCTCAATTGGAACAAGAAGGAACCTGTCATGCCATTTTCCTGCTACAATATTCATTAGTTGGGGGCCATGATCTTGTGTGTCTCTACAGAAGATTCTTGTTAACAAGCCTCAAGTCAGCAATCTGCTCTTTCCCTGTGCCTCAGTAACATTTTTTTTTCAGGATAACTAATTCTTAAATGAGCCTTTTCTCATGGCACAATCTCCTAACACTTTTGGACACTGTTCCCTTCAACAGTTACACTTTGATGACAGAAAAGACTATACTCTTGTCGCATAACATTTAAACACTCACAGGCCCACCTTCACTGCTGACTCTGCCTTCTGGGTGCAGCAATTAGCACAAAGTAGAAGCTTAGTCACTAGAAACTTCTGCAGCTCTGGCTTTGATGTGTTTGTACAGGAAAATTAGGTCAAGGTCTCTTGGATCCACATCTTCTTGGATAAAGATTTTTTTTCTTTTTTTTACCCTCACCAAATATTTGAAAAGTGGATTTAGGCTCTTCACAAATATGTAAAAAGAGAATATCAAAGAATGAATTTCAGGTCTATACATACTTTAGTGAAAATAATATTTGCATATGAGAATCATTATATATTTATATAATGGATTATATAATGCATATATATTTTACATTTATATATTTCTCTATATTACGTTTAAATAGGCTACTTTGAAGGAAGGAGGTAGGAACACATATGGTTTGAAGGAAGATGACTGATTAAGAATACATTTTAAGTTGTGAGGTTTTACAAAAGATTCAGCCCACTAAAGAAATAGTGACCAAAAGATCAAGATGTTGAATATATAAGCATGATATTATATTTCTGGAATACATTTGATGAAAAAAATTATAAAGTGATATACTTTCTCAAATTTGTGACACTGGAACTTGGGGTGTCTTAATGTATCCTTTTGGGAAGTAGAGTTTATGTCATATGAGGTTACGTTAGTTGAAGAAGCATAATGGGACTAGATTTTCTCTATTTCTGATATCCTTCCTTTTCCCCATGTCCACATGTTGTCTAGCTCTTAATTTAGAAATCTGACTGAGTGACAACAGAGAGGATAACGCCTTTGAAAGATTATTTTTATTATTTGTAATTCCCAAGAGATATGGGCATGCCATCCATTGCAGGACCATAGAACGAGCACCATGATCTAGTCAGGAGGCAGAACCAGGAACAAGAGGAAAGCCAAGGCCACACCCTATATTGATGTTCCTGCAGGAAAAGCAAGGCAGAACAGGGTAAATAGCTTAGCATTAGACAGTCTTAATAATGTAGGTGGGATCTGGGCTACATGGGTGGTCCCTAATTGTCTGGTACCTCATCCTGGGTTGATTTAGAGGAGAGGAAATATTGATTTGGTGTGTGACAGTTAGATAGAGGGGTCTTATGGTGCATATACTTTGGGTTGGTTCATTTATATACAAAAGGCATACTCCCCTCAGCCCTTTTCTTTCTCTAAGAATTGGCTAGTCCTGGAGGTCTCTGGGTGGCTCATTCAGTTAAGCATCTAACTTTGGCTCAGGTCATGATCTGTGGCTCATGGGTTAAGCCCCGCATCAGGCTCTGTATTGAAAGCTCAGAGCCTGGAGCCTGCTTCAGATTCTGTGTCTCCCTCTCTCTCTGCCCCTCTCCTTCTTGCACTCTGTCTCTCTCTCTCTCTCTCTCTCTCTCTCTCTCTCTCTCTCTCTCTCAAAAATAAATAAACATTAAAAATTAAAAAAAAATAAATGCTGCTAACATAATTGATTTTTATTATAATCTAGAGTTTTCTGGTATCAGAAAGAGAAACATTTGTTGTTGATGGAGAACCAATTATAGTTAATATGGAATAATTGACCATTTTGGTTTATCTTCCATGACAGAGCCACAAACCTTGAGAAATTTCTCAAGAAAGGGATACCCTAGTTGTTGAGGAAATGGCAGAAAAAAAGGAGGGGAGCAGGGGAAAGGACAAGAAAAAGGGTCATCAGAGAGAAATGAGACTCGTAGACATCCATTATGAGTAGAGTTAATGCTCTTAAAAGTTATTCATGCTCTGTATCATCTTAAACCCCGAGTGCTCATAACTAGCTGTAAGCAAAAGTTTTCAACCTGAAGACGTACCACCCATTGGTACCTTTCTTTTTTTTCTTTTTTTTCTTTTAAAAAAAATTTTCATTTTATTTTCCATTTTATTTTTTAATTTACATCCAAGTTAGTTAGCATATAGTGCAATTAATGATTTCAGAAGTAGATTCCTTAGTGCCCCTTACCCATTTAGCCCATCCCCTCTCCCACACCCCCTCCAGTAATCCTTTGTTTGTTCTCTGTATTTATGAGTCCCTTATGTTTTGTCCCCCTCCCTGTTTTTATATTATTTTTGTTTCCCTTCCTTTATGTTCATCTGTTTTGTCTCTTAAAGTCCTCATATGAATGAAGTCATATGGTACCTTTCTATGTGTTTGGTGTTCCTGTAGAATTAAGGAAACAGGCACATCTTAAAAAAAATAAAACAAAACAAACAAAAAAACCCAATTAGATTGTCACATATAGCCATATACGATAGTAATAAGTCCTCATGGAAAAGTCATAAGAGGTATTCACTTTGTTGACTGAGTACTTTTAAAAAGAAGCAGTATTACTTTGGGAGAAGGAAAAGCTCTAATACCAACATCTTTAGGTGTTCTGGAATTACTCAAGCTTGAACTGAGACAGTCGATAGAGCAACCTCTAAATTTCTACTTCTTTATCAGAGTTTTGACATTACTTCAGTACTTTTTATTTAATTTTTTTGTTTTTATTTTATTTTTGAGAGAGACAGAGTGCAAGCAGGGAGGGCCAGAGAGAGAGACACAGAATCTTAAGCAGGCTCTGAGCTGTCAGGAGCCATGAGATCATGACCTGAGCTGAAGGTGGATGCTTAACCGACTGAGCCACCCTGACACCGCAGTAGCTTTTATGTATATGTATATATATGTGTGTGTATATACGTGTAAATATGTATATATATATGTATATTCATGTACATATACACGTATATATATATATGTATATGTATGTACCTATGTACATATACACACATATATGTATATGTATGTATATACATACATACACACACACACATACACACACACACACACACACACACACACACACACACAGTATGAGAATTTTTTTACCTCTTAGGGACAAAAGAAGGCATAGCTAAAAACCTGTGGGCTTTTGTGTCAAGAAAGAATAATTACTGTTTAAAAGTGTCCTACGCTAAAGGAAAAACTGTGAAAATGTCACTGTTGAGAACTAAAAAAAAAAATGCAAGATCTCTTTCTCTTAAGAAAATGTCTTTAATTCAGCCAGTCCTGTTAATTTCCAAAGACAGTTAAATTCCATCAGAATCAGTAGTGCCAAGCAGCTGGTTAAGGGCAAAGTTAAGTGACTTACTACCTATAAAGGTCTACTTTTATTATGTCTCAAGAAAGCAATATAATATTTCTAATTTAATCAAAACAAATCAGAATGTGTTCTTCTTCATTAATATAAGCCAGGTCCTTCTGGGGTTACAGCTCTTTAAATTAATCTGGTACTTGGGTTTATGTATTAGAAATAAAAATCCTAAAATGGAAGGTGGTGTGTATGTGTGTGTATGTGTGTGTGTGTGTGTGTGTGTGTGTGTGTGCGTGCGTGTGTGTATAAGATATATATAGGATATCTTACAGATATAAGGATATATAGGATAGCTCTTAAGGATATAAGAGCTATTAGCAATTGATGTAAATTTTTAGCTGAAAATACTTGGATTTTTTTCTAATGCCACATAATAACTATAATTTTACCTGATGGAAGGTAGTTTTGTGCTCACAAAATTTCAGCATAGAAGTGGAAACTAGACATGGGACAGAATCCAAAAACCAGCTACCTGCTGTTAAGGAAAAATTATACCTAGGAAGACATTTTATTCAACCTACCAATTACATGCAAAAGATTTGGGTCAGATACTTCCCATCTGAATTAAGTACCTGAATGTGACAGGCTGCATTCAGGCATAATATTATTCTTTAAAAAACAATAATAATAAAAATATCTTAAACTGCCATAGCTTAAAACTTAAGATAGCAATGTCCAGGAAAATGAAGCAAAAGTATGGCTTTCCCAAGTGTTATTTCTATTTTTCGATCCTTCGTCCTTCCACAAAATTAGGTCCCAACCTTCACCTGTAAAGCATATAGAATTGAAGTGAAAGGGAAACAACATGGGATCATTTAGTCATTCATGTATCAAGGAGCACTCATCGTGTTCTAGATATATAATAATGCATTATCTCACTTCCACAATTTTTTCAAGGTAGTCTTTTTTTTTTTAAATCGACCCCTCTTTTGAAGATGGGAGGAATTAAGTGTTTGAAGCACTAGTTCAAGGTCACAGTATTGTGTGGAATAGCAAGGATTTAACAAAATTTTGTTAGGCTCCAGATTTCCACTAGTGCTGCTAATGAGTTTCCATAAGTTCTTCTTTTGAAAAGAAAAAGGTGAAAACAAAAAAAAAAAGTCAGAGAAAGAATATGAGAGTAGAATATAACCTTGTGACTTTGTCATCTAATTTTCAGCCCGCACAGAATCCCTCAGTAATTCTAAAACAATTATTCTGTACTTAACTATAGTTAATGCCTAACCTGAAACCATTCTACTTGTAATTATTTTTACTTTAGTCTCTTTGGTATTTCCTTAAAATAGCTGGGGGACTTTAAGCTACTGTTGACAGAATATTACATCTCAGTTTTCCTTCAAGCCTTAGACTTTATCATGGTCATTTTAAAAGAGATGTCACTGAGAAACGAAGTGGATACTTTTAATCTTTGTTTCTTATTCTCATCTGATGGCTGGCTTTATCAGCTGGCCTATATCCTGAGGGAATGGCCTGGTTAAGTACATCCCTGAGATATTTTATAACTTTGTCTACTCTTTGACTTCTCCATGCATTTGATGAAACATGGGCTTATAATCATGCCATCACCTCTATATGTTTTCCAGTAGAAGATAAAAATACTACACTTTAAAGGTGAGAGTCAGGAAGGGTGGTATACTGTGGATTTCCACTGCAGACAATGGAAGTTTTGAAGGGTGGGAGTCATCTTCCAATTCGGGATGTGCGGATGGATGTACACATTAATATCCTTAGTTTGTCAAATGTAAAATGAGAATAATATAACCTACCTCATGGGATGGTTGGAGGATTGAATTAGTGAAGTAAAGGACTAAGAATAGTGCCTTTTACATGAGTGCTATGGAATTATTGAACATAATTGTAATTCAGGGTAAACGAAGGTCTGTGAATTCAGAGGTGTGTTGATTATTAAAAAGGGGACAGGTAAGATTGGTTTCACCTTGTCATTTACAGAATGGTTGTTGAGAGGATAGGAGAGACTGGTTTTAATGATTCAAACTGAAAATGAATTAAGGAAAGCAAAATTTCAAGGATGGTGAACATTGGGAACAGGGAGTCAGTCTATACTATTTTATGCATACGTGGTTTTAAAACAAAAAGAGCTGTGCCATCTCTGCTCTAATCCAATGTATCTGTATCAATTCCATGTTTCACAAACTCCACACCTCCACTGTGTAAAATTGTTCAATAATTTCCTATTTCTCTTAGAATAAAGATCAACATATTTAGTGTGGCCTGCCAAGTCGCTATGCAACTGACTTAACTCCCCAGCCTCATGTCTTAACATTCTCTGGGTTTCTGTGCTTTATCCATTGCTCTCTGTTTTTGACAAACACCATGTGACCTTCCTCCATAGAGCCTTTGTGTCTGCTATTCACACTTTGAGGAAATCTTTTCTCCTTTTTGTCTAGTTACTTATTTTCATTATTCATATTTAAGATCTAATATCATCTCAAGAGGCAAGACTTCTCAGACACCTGAAATAAAGCTAAGGTCCTATGTGTTCTTATTAAACACTGACACTTTGTAGCAGTTACCATAATTAGAAATCATTGTTTGGGGTGATAATTTGAATAATAAGTTTCCCGTTTAGTCTCTACGGTCCCTGAAGGCAAAAGACCCATAACTGTGTATCTGTGTTTGCTGAACATTATAATCTCATTATAGTGTTTTCTCATCATAGATGCCCCCAAAATAAATAACTATATATATGTAATATATAATATATATCATAGATATATAAAATATATATTTACTATTAAAATTTTATTTATTATTAAAAGTATATAATTAATTTCAATTCATTGACTGATGAATGGATAAAGAAGATGCGGTATGCAAATACAATGGAATACCAATCAGCGATAAAAAGAATGAAATTTTGCCATTAGCAACAACGTGGATGGAACTAGAGTGTATTATACTAAGCAAAATAAGTCAGAGAAAGACAAAATCATATGATTTCACTCATACGTGGAATTTAAGAAACACAACAGATAAAGGGAAGGAAAAAACGAAAAAGAACGAGAGGGAGGCAAACAATAAGGAACTCTTAAATACAGAGAACTGAGGGTTGCAGGAGGGAAGATGGGTGGGTGGATGGGCTAAATGGGTGATGAGTATTAAGGAGGGCATTTGTTGGGATGAGCACTGATTGTTATATGTAAGTGATGAATCACTGGATTCTACACCTGAAACCAATACTACACTGTATGTTAACTAATTTGAATACAAATATTAAAATAAATATTTTATGACTAAAATTACATAATTATTAATTTTAAATTATTTAAAAAATAAAATTAATATCTACTCATATATTGTTAAAATTATGTATTATTAAAATTAAAAACATTATATATAAGGTATATTATGTATAATATATGTACATATATGAGTTTATACAAATATATATCCATATATATATATATATATATATATGAGTTTATACAAATATATACCCATATATATATATATATATATATATATATATATATATATGTTGTATGTATATACACATCAACCTTGAAACATGCAGGATTTCTTATTTTTAAAATATTAACTCACGGGGCACCTGGGTGGCTCAGTCAGTTGAGCATCTGACTTTGGCTCAGGTCATGATCTCGCGGTCCATGAGTTTAAGCCTTGCATTGGGCTCTGTGCTGACAGCTCAGAGCCTGGAGCCTGCTTCAGAATCTGTGTCTTTCCCTCTCTCTGCTCCTTCCTCGCTTGCTCTCTGTCTCTCTGTCTCTCTCTCTCTCTCTCTCTCAAAAATAAACAATAAAACAACAACAAAAAGTGGAGATTCCACTCATGGCTACCTCTGCAGTTTTGGATGCTGTACTTTCTCACCTTCAATTCTAGGTGCTCTAATTGGCACTGCAGCCCTGAAAGCACTCAACCAGGGAAATTCATCTAAAGGTGGTCATGACTTTGTTGTTGGCTTTTTCAAAATAACTAAATCCTGCCTCTTCATGGTATCTACTTTTGTCCAAAGATAAGCTTTAATATACAAATGAAATTACCAAGAGTGGAATAAATTAAATAAGGGGTTGAAATAATTTGTATGGCATCAGACTTTCCACTAAAAAAAGAAAACAAATAAGTTATTAGAATAACTCTGTGTCATATCTCTAAGAGCTCTGGTTACTTAAATTTAGTACTGAAAAGTTGATTACACTTTATTCATGAAAGTTCAGTGAAGCTGTTTTGGGTGCTTAATACATATTCAAATACCTATTTGAAAATGGATTAACATTTTTAAAATAATAAATCCTACATGCTGAAAGGTTGACATGTATACACCCAAAGTGTGATATATGTTTGTGTGTGTGTATATGCATATATATTACCTATATATTATATATAACACATATGTAATTAATATATAAATATATATGTAATATATAAATATATTTAATATAAATATATATGTAATATATATGCATATATATGTAAAATCCAGTGGATAAAACATCTTTTATAACAAAAAATGAATATCCAACAATAGATTGGATATACTCCTTCAATAGAAATTGTTACAATCACTCTCCCCAGAGCAAAGCATACTTAAGGCAAAATACCTTACAACTGCAAACATTTAAAAAGTTTGTACTTGGGGCTAATCACCTATGATCATTCTATTAAGTCCTCTTAATTTGACTATGACAAAGTCTTAAACTGCAATGTCCAACAAGGTAGCCACTACTCACATGTGACTATAAAGTGCTTGAATTGTGAGTCGTGTGCCTGAAAAGTTGCATTTCTCATTTTATTTTTATTTTAATTATTTTAAATTTGCATTTAAAGGTCAAGCAGGGTGACTTCTGGTTCCACTGAAACATTCATTGGAATACTGACATAACTTTATTGCTCTATCACAACTGCGTTTCACTTTATACAAAGCAACACATAAGATACTCCTCCATTTGGGTGTGCATATTAAATGGTTATGTGATTTCAAGTATTACCCCAAACATATTACTGATCTGGTTGGTGTCAACAGAATGATTCAGTTCAAATGCCTTTTTCTATGTATTAATCTACTATGCTGTAATATGTTTACTAGAACGCTTTCTGCAGACAAACGAGCTACGAACACGCTAATGCAATTGTTGCTGGTAATTAAATTGAAATACTTATAATAAATAAAATATATCTGGCACAAAATAAGTAAGTACGAACAAATTTCTACACTAAACACAAAAGCAAACAAATGATGCAGAGTTGAAGGTAGATGCAGCAGAGTGGCTTCCATACATCAAGGAGAGTGAAGGGGAAAAAGGAAACTGGAAGTAGGTATGTTCAAAAATTTCATATTGGATGATGAATGTGATTATCTGTGGCAGAGAAAAAAGGAGGTTCCATTTGTTTATTGTATAAAAATATATTTTTAAAGAATAAGTATTACAAGATGTTTCTTTTTAATTAAGAAAAAAAAAAGAGGGGCATCTGGGTGGCTTAGCTGGTTGAGCGTCTGACTTCAGCTCAGGTCGTGATCTCACAGCTCATGAGTTCAAGCCCCATAGTGGGCTCTGTGCTGACAGCTTGGAGCCTGGAGCCTGCTTCAGATTCTGTGTCTCCATCTCTCTCTGTCCCTAACTCACTCACATTCTGTCTCTGTCTCTCTCAAAAATAAACAAACATTAAAAAAAATAAACAAAAATAAATTAAAAAAAAAAAGAATTGACATTTTCTTCCAGTTTGGTATACTTCATGTTAAGGAGATTGGAAATTGCCACTATCTCCTGACAACAAGTAAATAGATGAACAGGCTAAAAAATCAAGAACTTTTCTCAGATCCATGAGAAAAATAAGGACACAGGCAAATCATTGCTCCCAAAATTGGAGAGATGGACAGGTGAATACAGGGAGTCATGGCTTACCCGAGAAGAGACACAAGAGCAGAAACCTCCATAGGAATCAGTGCAGGGGTAGAAAAACTTGAACTGTAATTGATGAATTGCTGGAGGCTCAATACAGACTGTCTGAGAGTTAAATATTCCAGGAGAACCTGGTCATAGCGGAACTCTCATATTTTTGTGAGTTTTATATGGTTTTATCAATCTGGTTCTCACAGTAAGTATCAGGGAGAGAAAAAAAAAACAGGCTTCCAGAAAGGTAAAAGGAAAAGAAATTTTTAAATATGCCAGAACAACCTGTTTTTCTTAACAAGGGCTGCCCTCAAGAGAAAGCAGTTAACCTGAGCCTAAGATGCTTGGGGAAGTGGGAAATACCCAACTCCATTTGCCACTAGCGTTCCAAATGGAAGGGCATAACGCAACTCCAGCCCACTCCAGCCCACTTTATGCATCCTGACCCATCTCTGGAAGAAAAACTCCACCGAGAAACATTTGCAAAGTTTGTAGTCCAGAGGCATAGGCACACAAAAAGACTGAGACCTAATCATAAGATGACATAATGCTTATTTTCCCCCCATACCTGACCACTACACCATTACAGGCATATTGATGTCAGTTCCTTTTACCTATTATGTCATCTTCAGCTATGAAGAAAAAGTCACAAGGCATACCAAAAGGAAAAAAGTACAATTTCAAAGACAGGGCAAACATGAGAGAGATGTGGAATTATCAGACCAAGAATTTAAAACAACTATGATTAATACGCTAAGGGCTCTAGTGGATAAAGTAGAAAGAAAGCAAAAGCAGATGAACAATGTAAGCAGAGCTGGTAATCCTAAGAAAGAAACAAAAAGAAATACTGGGAACAGGGGGAAGTGCAATAAAAATGAATAAGACATTTGATGGGCCCATCAGTAGACTGGAACTGGCAGAGGAATGAATCTCTGAGCTTGAGAAAGACCACAACAGAAACCCCCAAAATTGGAAAGCAAAAAGAACAAAGGTTGAAAAAAAAAAAAACAACAGAAGATCCAAAGCCTGTGGAACAATTACAAAAGGTGTAGCATACACACAATGGTAATACAAGAAAGAGAAGAAAAAGAGAAAAGGACACTAAAAATATTTGAAACAAAATGACTGAGAATTTCCTCCAAATTAATGTCAGATACTAAACTACAGATCCAGAAATTTCAGAGAATACCAAGCATGATAAATGCCAAAAAATACTACACCTAGGCATATCATTTTCAAAATCCAGAAAATCAAAGGTAAAGAAAAAAAATGTATTTTTTAAGTTTTAACTTTATTTATGAGAGAGAGAGATAGAGAGAAAGAGAGAGAGAGAGAGAGAGAGAGAGAGAGAGAGAGAGAGAGAGACAGCATGAGAGGGGGAGGGGCAGAGAGAGAGGGAGACACAGAACCTGAAGGAGGCTCCAGGCTCTGAGCTGTCAGCACAGAGCCTGACGTGGGGCTTGAACTCACAAACTGGGAGATCATGACCTGAGCCAAAGTCAGATGCTTAACTGACTGACCCAACCAGGCGCCCCAAGAAAAAATATTTTTAAAAAAGCCAGGGAGAAAAAAATGAAATGAAACAAAACAAAACACTTTATCTATAGAGGAACGAAGAATTGTATGCAACTTCTCACAAACCATGCAAGTAAAAAGAATGTAGAATAAAATATTCAAAGTGTTGACAGAAACTGACTCATGAGCCTCGAATTCTGTACTCTATACAATTATCCTTCCAAAGTGTAGGTGAAATACTCTCTCAGACGAACACCAAAGAAAGAAATTTGTTGCCAGTATATCTGCCTTACAAGAGACATTAAAGAATTTCTTTAAAAAATTTTTTTTTAATGTTTACTTATTTTTGAGAGAGAGAGACAGAGTGAGAGCAGGGAAGGGGCAGAGAGAGAGGGAGACACAGAATCTGAAGCAGGCTCCAAGATCCTAGGTGTCAGCACAGAGCCCAACATGTGGCTCAAACCAAGGAACCACGATCATGACCTGAGCTGAAGGTGGACATTGAACCCACTGAGCCACCCAGTTTCCCCTAAAGAATTTCTTAAGGGAGAAGGAAACTAATAGATGCCAGAAGTTTCTTTCTACATAAAGAAAGAAAGAACATAAAAGAAGAAATAAGTGAAAGTAATAAAATAAAAACTTCTATTTTTATCTTCAGAAATTGTTCTTATCCATAAAAGTTTGTTCAAAATACTAGAAGAAACAATGTTTGATTACATATTTTTTGCATGTATCCTGTGTGTGTGTGTGTGTGTGTGTGTGTGTGTGTGTGTGTATGTGTGTTAGTCATACTACCCACAGAAGAGTATAGAGTTATTTTAGAGAGGACTTAAGTTAGTAATAAATGTATAATGCCAATTCTACACAACCATTTAAAAAGCAAAATATAAGTGTAACTGATATGCTAAAGAAAGATTTAAAAATGAAATATAAAATGCTCATTTAAAACCACAAAATTCAGGGGTGCCTGGGTGGCTCAGATGGGTAAGCATCGGACTTCAGCTCAGGTCATGATTAGCAGTTTGTGGGTTCAGCCCCATGTTGCGCTCTATGCTGACAGCTCAGAGCCTGGAGCCTGCTTCCGATTTTGTTTCCCTCTCTCTCTCTGCCTCATCCCCACTTGTGTTCTGTCTCCTTCTCTCTCTCTCTCTCTCTCTAAAATAAATAAACATTAAAAAATTTAAAAACCCACAAAATGCATAAAAAGAGCAGAAGATACAGATAGTAATAAAGAAAGAGGGCAACAAAAAGACAGAAACAAATATAGTGATTATCAACCCAACTATATTGATCATTTTGAATGTCAATAAAATAAAACACCAATTAACTGATGGAGATGGTCAGATTGGGTCAGAAAATAAGACCCAACTATGCTGCCTATAAGAAACATACTTTAAATAAAGACACATATAAATTGAAAGTAAATGGATGGGCTTAGAATATAATATGCTAACCAAAATCAAAAGAAAGCAAGAATAGTTATA
The DNA here is from genome assembly GCF_018350175.1 of Felis catus. Lineage (NCBI taxonomy): Eukaryota > Metazoa > Chordata > Mammalia > Carnivora > Felidae > Felis > Felis catus. Next base: position 39,825,462 of record NC_058382.1, read on the forward strand.
TTAAATTTAGTCTGAGCAGACCTCAAAGCAAGGAAAATTAATAGGGATATAAAAGGGTATTACATCATGACAAAGGGACCAATTTTCAAAAAAAAAAAAGAAGAAGAAGAGTCCTTAATATTTAAACGGCTAACAAGAGAATGTCACTCTACATGAAGGAAAAACTGACCAAATGGTAAAGAGAAATAGATTACCCCATCACTACAGCTGGAGTCTTCAACATCACTCTGTCAGAAATGGACAGATGCACCAAGCAAAAACACGGTAAGGAGAGAGTTGATCTCAATAACACCATTAATCAGATATATAATGGATACCTACGCTACTTTATCCAACAGCAGAATATACATTTTTGTAAAACTATATGCAATTTTCACCAAGATAGAACATATTATGGGCTATAAAACACATCTTAACAAATGTTTAAAAATATAAGTGATACTGGGGCGCCTGGGTGGCTCAGTCGGTTGAGCAGCCAACTTCGTCTCAGGTCATGATATCACGGTTTGTGAGTTCGAGCCCCGCATTGGGCTCTGTGCTCACAGCACGGAGCCTGCTTCAGATTCTGTCTCCTTCTCTCTCTACCCCTCCCCTGCTCATGCTTTCTCTCTCTCTCTCAAAAGTAAATAAACATTAAAAAAATTATTAAAAAATTAATAAACATACAAGTGACACCACATCTGCTTTCAGACCACAATGGAAATAAACTAGAAATCAATAACCAATAAATAACCAATAATCAATAAACCAATAATCAATAGTAAAACAGTTGTAAAATACCTGGTGATTAAGCAATCCACTTCTAAATAACACATGTCTCAAAGAATAAATCTCATAAACTTAAAAATATTTGAACTAAATCAAAATGAAAACACATCAAAATTTGTGGGAAGCAGTAAAAGCATTGGTTATAGGAAATTTTTAGCACTGAATACATATAGTAGAAAATAAGCAAGATCTAAAGTCAATCATCTAAGTTTACACTTTAGGAAACTAGAAAAATAAGAAGAAAAGAGATAATAAAAATTAGAGTAAAAATTAATAATATGGAAAACAGGAAATCAATAATCAACAAAAGCAAATGCTGTTGCTGAAAAGATCAATAGAATTGATTAGCTTTTAGCTAGGCTAACTATGAAAATAGAGAAAGACACAAATTACTAGTATCAGAAATGAAAAGGCAGCACTACAAGATACCATGGAAATTAAGGATGACAAAGGAATATTGTGAATGACTCTGTGCCCACGTATTTCATAACCTAGGTGATGAAATTTGTGAAAAGACACACTATGCCAAAACTAACACAAGAAGAAATATGTGATATGAATAGACCTGTAACTATTAAATAAAATGAATCAGTTATGAATAATCTTCCAAAACAGAAACATTAGGCTCAGATGCATTCACTGCTGAATTCCAACAAACTTTTAAGGAAGAAATTATAACAGTTCGCCACAATATCTTTGAGGAAACAGAAGCATAGAATCATAACATATTTTATGAGGCCAAGATTACCGATATCAAAACCATAAAAATATTACAAGACAATTAGAGATAAATATTACTCATTGAACATAAATGCAAAAGGCTCAAAAATATTAGCAAAATGAGTCTAATAATGTATAAAATAATTATATGCCACGACTAAGTGGAATTTATTCCAGGTATGTAAGACTGGCTCAACAAGAAAACAATGCAGTCATTACATCAAAGGGCTAAAGAAGAAAACTCACACAATCATATCAATAGAAGAAAGAAAAAAAAATGAAAAAAATCCAACATCTATTCACAATAAAAACTCTCCGTATAATAGAAACAAGGAGAAATTTCTCCATTTGATAAATAATAACTACAAAAAGTGCTAAAGCTAACATCACACTTAATGGTGATAAACTAGAACCTTTTCCATGAGGATCAGGAACAAGGCAAGAATGTCCTCTCTCACCACTCCTTTTCAACGTTGTACTTGAAATCCCAGCCAATGTAATAAGAAAAGGAAATATATTTTATACACACTGGACAGCAGAAAAATTTTAAAATACTGTCTTTGTTCACAAAAAACAGTTTATATATAGAATAAGAAAGAATTGACAAAAATACTCCTAGAACTAACAAATAATTATAGCAAGCTTTCAGGATACAAAGTTAGTAGACAAATGCTAATAATTTTCCACTATACAAGCCATGAACAAGTAAATTTGAAATTAAAAAGAAAACACTATTAATTAAGCACTCAAAATATGACATACTTAGGTACAAATCTATTACATACTTAGGTATAATAATAAAATAAAAATCTTAGCTTTTTAAAAAAAGTTTCTGTGAAAATGAATGTTCTAACTATATCAAGAAAAAAAAACAAGCAGAATTATTCTAATTTAAATTAGAAAACTGAAGTTTCCTTTATTAAAGTTTCATTCCACTGTATGGTACTTATTGATAATACATGTCCTCAGTTTTCTGAAAAAGACTTTATGAAAAGCTTCACAGATACAATTGTTCATGTGTTTAAGCATATATATTCAATGAAAACAAATAATTTAATGGTCTCATGTTCTTTACTGATCCTCATTGGTTTAAATGTTAAAGATACCCACAAAGATTTACCACACTGTTAACTCAAATTCAATACTTTTTTTTAAATTATATTTATTTTTATTTTTATGTTTTTACTTTTTTAAATATGAAATTTATTGTCAAATTGGTTTCCATACAACACCCAGTGCTCCCCCAACAGGTGCCCTCCTCAATACCCATCACCCACCCTCTCCTCCCACCCCCCACCCCCCATCAACCCTGTTTGTTTTCAGTTTTTAACAGATTCTTATGGTTTGGCTCCCTCCCTCTCTAACTTTTTTTTTTCCCCTTCCCCTCCCCCATGGTCTTCTGTTAAGTTTCTCAGGATCCACCTAAGAGTGAAAACATATGGTACCTGTCTTTCTCTGTATGACTTATTTCACTTAGCATCACACTCTCCAGTTCCATCCATGTTGCTACAAAAGGCCATATTTCATTCTTTCTCATTGCCACATAGTATTCCATTGTGTATATAAACCACAATTTCTATCCATTCATCAGGTGATGGACATTTAGGCTCCTTCCATAATTTGGCTCTTGTTGAAAGCTATAAACATTGGAAGACAAGTGTCCCTATGTATCAGCACTCCTGTATCCCTTGGTTAAATTCCTAGCAGTGCTATTGCTAGGTCATAGGGTAGGTCTATTTTTAATTTTTTGAGGAACCTCCACACTGTGTTCCAGAGCGGCTGCACTGGTTTGCATTCCCACCAATAGTGCAAGAGGGTTCCCTTTCCTCCACATCCTCGCCAGCATCTATAGTCTCCTGATTTGTTCATTTTAGCCACTCTGACTGGCGTCAGGTGGTATCTCAGTGTGGTTTTGATTTGTAATTCCCTGATGAGGAGTGACGTTGAGCATCTTTTCATGTGCCTGTTGGCCATCTGAATGTCTTCTTTAGAGAAGGGTCTATTCATGTTTTCTGCCCATTTCTTCACTGGGTTATTTGTTTTTCGGGTGTGGAGTTTATAGAGCCCTTGGATACTAGGAGTTTGTCCGATATGTCATTTGCAAATATCTTTTCCCATTCCGTTGGTTGCCTTTTAGTTTTGTTGATTGTTTCCTTTGCTGTGTAGAAGCTTTTTATCTTCATGAGGTCCCAATAGTTCATTTTTGCTTTTAATTCCCTTGCCTTTGGGGATGTTTCAAGTAAGAAATTGCTGCGGCTGAGGTCAGAGAGGTGTTTTCCTGCTTTCTTCTCTAGGGTTTTGATGGTTTCCTGTCTCACATTCAGGTCCTTTATCCATTTTGAGTTTATTTTTGTGAATGGCATAAGAAAGTGGTCTAGTTTCATCCTTCTGCATGTTGGTGTCCAGTTCTCCCAGTACCATTTGTTAAAGAGACTGTCTTTTTCCATTAGATATTCTTTCCTTCTTCGTTAAAGATTAGTTGGCCATACGTTTGTGGGTCTATTTCTGGGGTTTCTATTCTATTCCATTGATCTATGTGTCTGTTTTTGTGACAATACCATGCTGTCATGATGATTACACCTTTGTAGTAGAGACTAAAGTCTGGGATTGGGATGCCTCCCACTTTGGTCTTCTTCTATAAATGTCTATGTGCCAAATACAGGAGCCCCCAAATATATAAAACAATTGCTCACAAACATAAGCAACCTTATTGATAAGAATGTGGTGACTGCAGGGGACTTTAATACTCTACTTACAACAATGGATACATCATCTAGACACAGGATCAATAAAGAAACAAGGGCCCTGAAGGATACATTGTATAAGATGGACTTGACAGATATATTTAGAACTCTGCATCCCAAAGCAACAGAATATACTTTCTTCCTGAGTGCACAGGGAATATTCTCCAATATAGATCACATGTCACAAAACAGCCCTTCATAAATATAAAAGAATTGAGATCATACCATGCACACTTTCAGACCACAATGCTATGAAGCTTGAAATCACCCACAGGAAAAAGTCTGGAAAACCTCCAAAAGCATGGAGGTTAAAGAACACCCTACTAAAGAATGAATGGGTCAACCAGGCAATTAGAGAAGAAATTTAAAAATATATGGAAACAAACGAAAATGAAAATACAACAATCCAAATGCTTTGGGATGCAGTGAAGGGAGTCCCAAGAGGAAAATACATTGCAATACAGGCCTATCTCAAGAAACAAGAAAAATACCAAATATAAAATCTAACAGCACACCTAAAGGAAATAGAAGCAGAACAGCAAAGACACCCCAAACCCAGCAGAAGAAGAGTAACAATAAAGATCAGAGTGGAAATAAGCAATATAGAATCTAAAAAAACTGTAGAGCACATCAATGAAACCAAAGTTAGTTTTTTGAAAAAATAAACAAAATTGATATACCTCTAGCCAGGCTTCTCAAAAAGAAAAGGGAGATGACCCAATTAGATAAAATCATGAATTAAAATGGAATTATTACAACCAATCCCTCAGAAATACAAGCAATTATCAGGGAATACTATGAAAAATTATATGCCAACAAACTGGACAACCTGGAAGAAATGGACAAATTCCTAAGCACCCACACACTTTCAAAACTCAAACAGGAAGAAATAGAAAACTTGAACAGACCCATAACCAGCGAAGAAATTGAATCAGTTATCAAAAATCTCCCAACAAATAAGAGTCCAGGACCAGATGGCTTCCTTGGGGAATTCTACTAGACATTTAAAGCACAGATAATACCTATCCTTGTCAAGCTGTTCCAAAAAATATAAAGGGAAGGAAAACTTCTAGACTCATTCTATGAAGCCAGCATTCCTTTGATTCCTAAACCAGACAAAGACCCAGCAAAAAAAGAGAACTACAGGACAATATCCCTGATGAATATCGGTGTAAAAATTATCAACAAGATACTAGCAAATCGAATTCAACAGCATATAAAAAGAATTACACACCATTATCAAGTGGGATTCATTCCTGGGCTGCAGAGCTGGTTCAACTTTCGCAAGTCAATCAATGTGATACATCACATTAGTAAAAAAAAAGATAAGAACCATATGATCCTGTCAATTGATGCAGAAAAAGCATTTGATAAAATTCAGCATACTTTCTTAATAAAAACCCTCGAGAAAGTCAGGATAGAAGGAACATACTTAAACATCATAAAACCCATTTATGAAAAGCCCACAGCTAATATCATCCTCAATGGGGAAAAACTGAAGAGCTTTTTCCCTGAGATCAGGAACACGACAGGGATGTTCACTCTCACCTCTGTTGTTTAACATAGTGTTGGAAGTGCTAGCATCAGCAATCAGAGAACAAAAGGAAAGCAAAGGCATCAAAATGGCAGATTGCAATTGCACTGTTTGCAGATGACATGATATCATGCATGGAAAACTCGACAGACTCCACCAAAAGTCTGCTAGAACTGATACATGAATTCAGCAAGTCGCAGGACACAAAAGCAACGTACAGAAATAAGTTGCATTATTATACACTAATAATGAAGCAACAGAAAGACAAATAAAGAAACTGATCCCATTCACAATTGCACCAAGAAGCATAAAATACCTACGAATGAACCTAATCAAAAAGGTAAAAGATCTGTATGCTGAAAACTATAGAAAGCTTATGAAGGAAATAGAAGAAGACATAAAGAAATGGAAAAACATTCCGTGCTCATGTATTGGAAGAATAAATATTGTTAAAATGTCAATACTACCCAAAGCTATCTACACATTCAATGCAATCCCAATCAAAATTGCACCAGCATTCTACTCAAAGCTAGAACAAGCAAACCTAAAATTTGTATGGAACCACAAAAGACCCCAAATAGCCAATACTTTCCTAAATAAAGGAATGTTTGCTAAATATCCAATAATCAAATATAAAAGTTGCAGAATGAATTATGAATTATGTTATCTCATCAATATTAAACTACATATGAAAGAACTAAATTAGAAGATCCACAAAGGGGGGGGGAGTTAATCTGTGACAGGTAAGGGAATGAATGTTGAAACTGTAAGTTTTCATATAATAAATCATTCACTATGTTTTATGACATTTTCTAAAATAAGTCAATATGCAGAATATTTTAATTATATAAACGATAGCGCCATGCAAACTGGTCATACAACACTCACAAAAAATGAAGAAAACTTTTTGATATTGATAAATTTAGTGTTTTCATTTTAGAAAACACCCCTTTGAATTTGATGTTTAAAGTAATGAGTTGACTCAAGTGTTAGTCAATTTGGTTAACGTGGACAGAGGTAGTTTTAAAATTAATATGGTTTTGCTTCAAAGTAAAAATCAATCCTTCTAAAAATGATGAACCAGTTTTGTCAATGTTTATATGAGTATTAAAAGAAAATTATTTTGGAGAACTCAATTCAGATATTGGAAAACTATTAAGTATGGTTGGAACACTGGAGCGTGTGAATTTACCTTATCAACTGTGAATGTTATGAAATCTAAATATAGATGAAGTGTTTTCAATGAAAATTTAGCATCTTGAGATATGCACAATTTTAAAACACATACTGCATATTCAAGAACTAAAAGGAACAAAAATATTTTATATACTTTTACATATTGATTGCATAATTCAAATAATTATTGGATATTTTGGACTAGATGCAGTATATTGTTATAATTAGTTGCATATGTTTCTTTTTACCTCTTTATGTGGCTACTAATTTTTTTAATTACTTATGCACCTAGCATTATTATTTTTATTGCTCAGCTACCATCTAGACACTATTCAAAACATCTGACTAAAATATGACAATTCATACCTAAATCAGTATTTGGCAATTTACACATTAAAATAATTTGTCCATGTATAAATATTAGTTTCATTTTAGATCAAATTTATCTACAATTCCACCAAGATTACCAGATTGCAAATTCCATTTTGCAATTTTATTTTTTTTTCCTTTTTAAAATATTGATCCTAATTATTTAACCCTTTGCTTCATCTGTTACAACTGGGCGGGGGGGAAGACATTTAAAAATATAAAGGGGATGCAGTAGATGTAGAATTTGTGTATACATATATAAAATTGACAACAAGTGGCTCAAGTGACACACATCTTGTTCACTTCTTCTAACATCACAGCTAGCTGAAGCCATTCAGTGTATCTTTAAATAACCAAAGTGAATCAGGTATGTGATTATTTCTTTGTATGATAATGGACTTTGAAACTGGCTAGATCTTCCCTTTTTGGGTTCAGTTTGAGAATCATTTTCTTTTCACAAGAATAGGAGATTTGATTCTCATCATCACCATCATTCAACTTTTATTAAAGAATTATCAAGTTATTTCTATGTGTTGGGCTTAGTGCAAGTACTTTAAAGGAATTTTCTCATTGAATTTTTACAACTCTAGGAAGTAAGCTCTCTTATTACTCTCATGATACAGATAAGAAAACAGGTTGGAAAATGTTGAGTCATTTGTATAATAACCAAGAAGCTGAGAATATCAGTGGTGGTATATGTTGACTTACTAAAGGAAAAAAAGTGCCCACAGATGGTACTATCTGTAATTTTTCATCCACACTCTTAGCACTAATGTTTGCTATTTAAGATAACTATGCCAATTTTTTTCACCTGCCACCTAGCAAAAGATACCAAAAATGAAAATATGTTACAAAAAGAATTATCCATCTGTGACTTTAATCTTATATGGAGTAATAAGGCAAATGCCTTTAAGGAAGGTGGAGCTGAATTCTGCCACTTTGCTCTTCACCGGATCCAAGGAAGATATAGTACATTTTGCTGTGTTACTCTTCTGAGCTCCCTGCCTTAGCTGGAATGTTTCTTCATTGCTAGCAAACATCAATGGATCAGAGATGGCAATTAAGTCAGCATTCATTTGCCATTCTTGACCCAATATGACAGGTCCATCAAAAAATTCTGGGACCATTTAGAAGAAAGAAAAGAATAATGTAAAAGTAGTAAAGCAGTAGGAAAAGTCAACACGTATCTTGCAAGGCAAGAGACCACTGCATGGTTTCATGGCACTCTTTTTTCTTCTTAGAACCTTGACAGATGAAAAAAGACATGACAGGGCAAGAGTCAATAGCCCAATGCACTACAGAGTCTAAAATACTGAGGTATCCTAGCAACACAAAGGATTTCTCTTCAGTTTTGGTGAGAGGGTGTTAAAGGCTAAAGCCATGGCATATATGTTGTTTGCCCCCTGGCCCATATGCACTCTGTCTACAATTATGAGAAATGGCTGTCCTGAGAGTAAAATTCAACTGCCTTTGTCCTTCTCCAGGGAAGTCAACAGTAGAAAGGCTACTTCAATACCTCTCATATACTGTGAATGTGTGTGCATATGTGTGTGCTTTATGCCAATGCCATTTATGTTTTTGGATTATTATATTTGCTGTTTCTTCTGCCTGAAATCCATTCTCCCTATGATCTTTACAGACCTCAGATTAAATGTCACAGCAAAGCTAATCATGATCTCCACAACACAAAAGGTCTTACTTGTCTTGCTTACTGATAAATTGCCCTGTGGCTAGCCTGGTGCCTGATATATTATAAGCCCTCAATTATTTAAAAATATATTAATGACCACATTAAAGTAGGACACTTGTATGGATGGTATTTTTTCAGATTCCAAAGCTCTTGTAATATATGCAAAATTATTTAAAAAGCCTTAGGAGATTAATACTTTATTGTCCTTAATTTTCAGTTGAGGAAATGAAGCCTCAATTTAGAAGATGATGAGTCTAAAGTAATTTAGTAGGCAGGTAGGAGCACAAAACTTCTGATTCTGTGTATGCTTGACAGTCTTTCTACTACAACACAGAAGTAGAAATCAGAATTTTGTTTGGGCCTACTCTGTAGATATGGATTAAGAAGAGCTGGAAATTTTATGATCTCCATTCATGATTTGGTACTTGTTCTCAATTGTGATATTCTCTTTTTCCCATGAACCCTGAAATCCTAAAATATTAAATACCTGTAGTTCCAAAATGTACCCTATGTGTTCTATGCTTTTATAGTTTTACATACATTATGACCTCCTTCCAGAATGTCCTTCCTCCCTTTGCCTGTCATTCAGTACTATCTCAAGATATCTTTCTCTAGATACACTTCCTGAGTCCTTCAGGAAGAATCAATAACTACCCTTCCCCATGTATCTCTGTCTGCAGTGCCAGATACCTATTCTTACCACAGGATTTTCATGATTTATTTTGTCCATTTACCTACCTGATCAAGACAAAATGCATGCTCTAGATATTTGTGAACACACAGTAACTAGCATTTCATGTTAAAAGGTTGACCTTGGGAGCATGGCAAAAGCCCAAAAAGTGATTATGATTTTTGGAAGTTCTTTTTTCTTTTCAGTATGTAGAAAGCCAGAATAATTCTCAGCAATTGAAGGGAGAAATCTAAGACAGATGACACTCTGAGTAACCAAAAAAAAAAAAAAAGGTGGATGCAGCAAAATAGAGAAATTATATAGGATATAAAGTAGTAATTAACCTCTTCATATGTGTGCCCAACAGCAATCTTCTAAAAGGGTCAGGCAATTTGCAATGAAGATGAAGTTTAGGACATAAAAGGAAGAAAGACTGATCTCAGGAAAGCTCTATTTCACAAACACTTTTGGGCATTTTCAATCAACACAGGTTGTTAACGTATGCATTTTTAATTTTTATTTCTTTTTTATAAAAATAGAAATGCTTTTAAAAAAGCAGTCTTAAAAAAACAGAAGAAAATGCAGCCATATCTTATTTTAAGCAAGGTTATACTAGGAGTCTTATTTATTTAATTACTGCTTGAAAATATATTCTGGAAATGTATAACAAAACTCTAGAGAGAAGGGTGTGAGAGACTCAATGGCAGGGAAGATATTTTGAGTTCATCTGAATTCTTATCACAGACAGAAGGAAAAAGAGACAGACATAAAATCATACTAGGTTGAATGATATATCAAGCAACTCTGGGTCAAAACACTAAACAATACTTACAACTCATACAAACAACCTGATTCTGTAAATTTCTTTCTAAATTGAAGAGTAGATTCCTGCAGGCTTTGAAAAGGAATTCTTTTCTAAATTACTGGGTAATTTTCTCCACTCCAATTGAGCTATATAATCAGACATGGTCAAAACATTGTACTAGGAAGCATAACAGAAAATGAATTCAACAAAACCATGACTTCATGGACCCACAGCTGCAGAAAGGGGTCAGAAATTGAAATGGTAAATGTATGACCTGGACTTTAGCTGGTTTTTAGTTGAAAAAAATTCATTGTTGTATTGTATTCATGGAGCTTTCAAATTATTGTGAGTAACTGAAAATACATTTTAAATTATATATTTTGCCATATTAGACCCTTAGAATTCTGGACCCATAGTGAGATGTGCTCCACATGCTCTTTATTTCTCACCCCTAATACTAATTAGAATGAAATGAGGCCCATGAAACTGAGCAAATTACTATAGCCAAAGTGTCCTTCATAGTAAAAAATTAAATCTTGTTTCCCACCCATGCTTAAAACAGAACTAACAGTTCCCTGCAGATATATTTTGCTTGATGTCAGCTGTCTTAAAAAAATTAAAGTACACAACCCCCACTCCCACCCAAAAAATAACAACTGGTTTTCATAAGAGTGTGTATTTCAATGCAAGCTAAGTATATAAACAATTTTTGTTTTTGTTAAAATTGTTCATTTGTTCCCAATTCTGCTGTCTATGACACTGGTTATCTCTACTGTTTTGGCCTCCAGAAATGAGAGAAAATTCCAAATTATGCCCCTGTACAATTGCTTGGCCTGATATCCACATATTCTTGGCCTTGGAAAAGGATGGAATAGCCAGATTAATGGCTAAGTAAATTTTTTAAATGCTCTTAATGAAAGAAATACCTCTACCCCATCCCCTCTTTGAGGAGAGTAATACACTTAGTATCACAGGGTATCAAGTTGTTGACAAGGCCTCAGGTTACTGGAATACAGCTGGCAAGTACCATTACAAGGGACAATTTTCTTTCATTCATTCATTCATTCATTCATTCACTCACTATTTTTTGAGCACCAACTGTGAGCCACACAATATTCTAAGCCCTGATAGTGCAAAGGTGAACAAAACAGAGAAGTCCTCTGAAGACCTGCATCTATTGTCTGGGAAACAAACAATGAAGACTTAAGTACATTGTGTCCATGCAAAGATTTTCTTTTTGTTGTTTTTTACACTTAGGTTTCATTCATTCATTCAAGTAATCTCTACACCCAATGTGGACTCAAACTCACACTGCATGCTCTTCTGACTGAGCCACCCAGGCACCCTGATTTTTTATTTGTAAAATTTTCCTTATAACACTTATTAGAGATTGGTATATTAGGATAAAGTAGTTATAGCAGACTTCCTTGGAATGTAAGCTTTGAGCTAACAACCACAAGATGAGACAAGAACTGGCCATATGAAGGGCAGAGAGTGGAGGTGGAGAGGGTAGGGGTGAATTATTTCAGAAAGATCACTATTAAAGCAGATACTTCTTCACAGAAAATTCTTATCTGTCAAATGCCAAAACATTCATGAATTTTACAGATATATGTACATTGAATTTGCTTTAATTTCTTTATTATGCATACTACCTTACCTCTTGGACCATACACATAGTATTGTGTTGGCTTTCTCTTGCTTATACATTTTCCTACCTTTATTTTTGGCTATATATACTACTCTTATTAGGTTTAAGTTCAAATATCATGCACTCTGGAAGGTTTCTATGACTCCTAAGTATAAGGATATATAAGTCTTCTTTTTATTCTATTGACCTCATTTTTATATTTAAACTGTAGATAAATATATCACCATTTCAAATAAGTAAGTGAAGTACTCCTACATTCACTGCAGCACTATTCACAATTATCAAGATGGGTAAACAACTTAAATGTCTATTGACAAATGAATGGATAAAGACAATATGATATAAATATGCAATGGAATATTATTCAGCCTTTAAAAAGTAGGGTATTCTATAATATGCGACAACATGGATAAATCTTGAACATTAAGCTAAGTGAAATAACCCAGTCACAGCAAGACAAATAGTGCATGATTCCACATAAATGAGATATCCAAAATAACCGTATTTATGGAATCAAAGAGTGGAATGGCAGTTTGCAGAGTATGGAGGTAAGAGAAAATAAGGAGTTACCAATCAATTGGCATAAGATTTCAGTTAATCAAGATGAGTAAGTTTTAGAGATCTATTATACAACACTGCACCTATAGTTAATAATACTGTATTGTACACTTAAAATTTTTGTTATAAAGATAGATATCATGTTGTGTTCTTATAATAATAATGATGATTATGATTATTATTATTGACAATAATGCAAATCAAAGATAACTAGTTCCAGGAAAAGTAAATTCCAGGAGCAGAGAGAAATCATCACATGAGTTTACACAAAATAATCTTGTAGAAAATGGTTCACAGTGAAGGACAGAATAAGACATTTATTGAGAAGGGGCGCCTGGGTGGCGCAGTCGTTTGGCGTCCGACTTCAGCCAGGTCAAGATCTCGCGGTCCAGGAGTTCGAGCCCCGCGTCAGGCTCTGGGCTGATGGCTCGGAGCCTGGAGCCTGTTTCCGATTCTGTGTCTCCCTCTCTCTCTGCCCCTCCCCCGTTCATGCTCTGTCTCTCTCTGTCCCAAAAATAAATAAACGTTGAAGACATTTATTGAGAAATCTCAAGAGAAGATATAACAGCAGATCCTTCTTCTCTGTTTCTTGGAATCTGACAACACTGGACAACCCTACTGGTGATTAGAATGTGGTGATCGGCATGAGAACAAGAGTAGTTATGGCAGATTGTATGGTGACTAGGCACTGTAGTAATGATAAGTCTGGGGGTGGAATTCTAGTAAAGGAACTATAGGTAGGCAAGGGGTTTCCTGATATCCTCCTGCCTACAATGGAATTACTTTGCTGGACTGGTTCACTGCTCTTTAACATGGTGAGTTAGGTATAAGAATTGAACAAACAAACAAACAAAAGTGGCTTCATGAAAAACTTTGAAATATTCCACACACCCTGACTACCATAGCCACCAATCCAGAACAGCACTGTTAGATCTGTACATAGAAAATCTTACGCGGTCTTCTAAACATACCTACAAATTAAGTGTGATTACCATTCCCAAGTCTACATGAGGGGCAGAAAGCAGAAAGGGGTTTGAGAACTTGCCCAAAGTCATGAAAGCAATTAATGGTAAAGCTGGGATAAAAAAACACAGGCACTGACTTTAAACTCTTAAACATATTCCAAAGCTGAATCAAGAAATAAATAAATTATTGAATATTTAGGAATGATGAAACATGTATCAATGAGGCTATTAACCTATGTGGATTAATATATTATGAAAGAGACATGTGTATAGGCAAATGGTTCTCACTGGGAGCAATTTCATCAATTTTCCCAGGGGATATTTCACAAAGTCTGAATATATCTTTGCTTTTTGTATCTGTGGTCAGAGGCATGCTACTGGTACTGAGTGAGAGAGAGGTCAGGGAGCCTACTAAACACTGTGCAGTGCCTAGGATAATACCTCACAACAAATACTTGTTGGACCTAGCAGGTCAATAATACCGCTGAAGAACCTGGTTGTAGATCTTATATGAATCATCTCAATTTTTCTGAATCTCAAATTTGTCATTTGCTAAAAAGGAGAGTCATATCTATGTAGGAGTCATGACAACCAAAAGTAAGATAGATTGTGACATCCATAAGAATGCCTGACATGTAGTAAAGAGCTTTAACATTTTAGGCTTATTGGGCAAATTATATGTTTGTTGTGTTTTATTTCATATATTGTTTTAGAAAAATCACTCTGATAGAAATGAGGGGAATGAATAGATGGATTGGTGAATTTCAGAGGGGAAATGAATTACAAAGATAATATAATAAACTAGGCAAGAAATAATGCACCTTTGGACCTGGGAGGGTGGTACTAGAGGGATATTCAGACCCATCTAGCACAAGTGACTCATTGCATTGATTAGAACATGAGGTCATTTTTTTCATTTGTTTAGTTTTTGTTGTTTGTTTGCTCTTAGTTTTTGTTGTTGTTTGTTTTTTTTTACTTTTGCCACTTCATCTCTATGAACCTGAGGATCATGTGAATTTAATCTTTTCTTTCCAACAATGATGCCTCATTTCTTATATCTAAAAAACAGTTTAGTCTATGAAATGAATTATATGTTCACAAATCAGACTGTCTTCAGGTAAGCTGTGTGTGCATGCACATACACGTGCATACACACACACATACATACACAACAAATCCAATTTGGAGCTGTGAATTATTATTTGAAAGGTGTAGGTTTCACATGAGAAATTTCATCATCTGAAATTGCCTTGTCGTTGAGGATAATAAGAATTAAATTCAGCTACTGAAAGGAACAAAGACAAATATTGAAAGATGGGAGACTTTTCTAATCCACTGCAGAACTGTAGAGTCTTCTATGAGATTAGACTGAGGCACCATTTGCAGAAATCTCTAACTGTTTCAGTTTATTAAAAGATTAACAGCAAATCTATTTGGGTAATATGTGGTTTGCAAGACAAGAAATTTCTCCAAAATCAATGCTTTTGCTTTTTTATTTCCTCTCAACTCACCAAGAGGTAATCAACGTGGGAGTAGCTCTGATCATACTAAGAGAACATTCTGATCTTCATTAGTGCAGGGTCGATGCAGGAAATTTTATTTCACATCAAATCTAGAGACAGTTCCCCTAAAATTAAAACCCTCTTCTGTTTCAATACATCAAGCCTCAGGGTTTCATAATCCCCATAATTAATACACTACTGTGCACACAACTTTCAAAATAGGGCTTTGGAAGGTGGAAATTGAGGCTGCATGTTTGAAAATCAATAAACTGAGATATTTATCTTCCTTTTTACTTTTCATTTTTTTCACTTCCTTTTGTGGGATTAGAGAGGGGTGATATGTGAGATGATGGTAAGGAAATGTCAGAAAAAAAGACTACTTTTCCTTAGCCTTTAAGGTTTAATGTTATCTTCTTTATATGCAGGAAATGAAATGCAAATTGTTTCCCAGTGATTTTGTTTTGGCTTATTAATGCATTGGTGAATCTATTCTTTCATTTAGTCAATAAAATGTTACTTGAGCATATATGCTAGTCATTATGTTGGGCATATAATGTCAAACTAACACAGGATCCATTTCCTCCAGGAACTCAGGGTCTTAAAAGGAAGCAGGCATAGAAATACAAAAACACAAGAAAAATTGTGTGAGAAGTACCATGATTAACATAAATACATGGGGCTATAGTAGCAATGAGGAAGGATTGAGCCTGTCCCTTTCAGAGTGCTACTGAGAAAGATTTAGGAAAGTAATGAGCAGTTTTGAAATGGGTGTGCTCAAAATGGGTGTGCACAGTCCAACCCTTCCCAACCCTCACCCCCACCCCTGCCAAAAAAAGCAACCCAAGAGCAATCCAGTATTGGATAACTTACTTAGTAAAGTTACCCAATGTGTGTGTGTGTGTGTGTGTGTGTGTGTGTGTATATATATATATATATATGTATATATATATATGTAGATAGATATAGATAGATATATATATATATATATATATATATATATAGAGAGAGAGAGAGAGAGAGAGAGAGAGAGAGAGACAGAGAAGGTGGGAGAATTTAACTGTGACTAGCCATTTTTGTTATGTTCCTAGAGTTTACAAAATTTCATTTCAAGAAACTGTAAGTTGGTTAATCAAAAAACAAGGATGCTTACTTATTTTTCTGTTGGCACGCAATTCTTGTTCTCTCTCCTTTTTGTGGTGACTTAGGAGTGAACTTCTCTCTCCCTTGTTCCATCATGGTTATATAGTGGCCTGTTTGAGTACTGTTCATATTCTGTAAGAGTTCTTTATGTTCATTAGGAAACACTGCTGACCTATCAACTCCTGTCTGTCATAACCAACTGCCAACTATCAGGACCATTTTTCAAAATGTATTATCCCAGCACACTACATGTCATTGAATTACTTCTATACAAAGATATTTATATTCTTCTATCTTATTTGTTTTACCATATGCAATACTATAGTGAATATCTGCAAAAATATCTTACAAAGATGTAATTTCTCAGAATTAGGGATATAAATATTAAGATTATTAGATACTGCCAAATTCCTATTCAACATTCCAGAACCAATCACTGTGCGGAAGTTCATGTCAATTTATATTTGTCCAAACCATCAATATTGACAGTAGTTTTGTTTGCCAATCTAATTTTATATATATATATATATATATATATATATATATATATATATATATATATGGCAAACATGTGTGTATGTGTGTGTGTGTGTAATTATCCATAAACATGTATACATGTGTATATATATTTCTATATACCCATATATGCATGGGTATGTATACTGTATTGAAAAGCTTAATTACCTTGGTCAAGGTTATACAGCTGATAATGAACGAGAGGGTTAGCTTTCCACAAACAAAATCACTGCTTTCATTGTCACCCCATGAATAAGTCCTCATTCATATATTGATTTTAACACTGTAATTTTTCTGTTCTGTGAAATGCTTCTTCCTTTATCCAAATTTCCTTTGATTATTTGTCGCCATACTAATTTTTAAATAGTTCTTATGTTTTATGGAAGAAAACAGTTATTAGCAGCTAGTGTCTCCATTTAGTATGCTATCAGCTGAAGCTGATTTATATTATTTTCTCAAGGAGATTTTTTGTGAAGGCACATGGATAAACAAGGCACAAAGTCTGGAGGAAAAAAAAGCATAAATTTAAAAATACTGTTAAGGGCAAACCTGATATCACTTACTTAGCTAGCTACTCTATTGAGTCCTATACTTTCATAAAGCTTACCAGATAAAATTTACTCCATGACATTGTGCTGAACTTTTGCCCATGATCATCTACGTATTTCTTTCAACACTTCCCTGATTTATCTACTATACTAGAAATTATCTCTCTAGCTTTAAAAACAAGGTATTCTGTATCTTTACATGAGATGAAAAGTTACAGTTTATTTTGTATTTTTCAGTGTTTCACGTGTGGAGTAGATGCTGAAAAAAACAGAATAGATGAGAATAGTTGAAATTTTTTACTGGCAATTCCTTTGACTGCTATTTCCTTTGGAAATCACTTCACAGTGGACAGAAATAATTTTCCATACATCTGTTTCATTTAGAGGCAGCTGAACTTAGACTTCAGAGCAAAGCCATTCTGGTCTTAAAAGCTAAGTCTCTCATTATCAGCTGCATAACCTTGACCAAGATAATTAAGCTTTTCAATATTCAGTTTCCTCATCTACAAGAAATGGGGAGTTGTTATGGTACACTCCCAGTAAAGTGTTTATATGGAAATGCAAGGAGGCCTTGAGTGCATTACTTGTCATGCCAGGATATAACAGATGCATCCGATATCTGCGACTGTTCTGATTAAGGCTAACCATGTACACTTCCTTTAAAAGTATTTTTTTTCCTGGTTCTTACTATAAGAGATCATAACTCAGGAAAACTGGATGAGGGGGGCACCTTACAGTCTATTTTAAAAATACTGCCTTTGGAATCTACTGTTTAACTATTTGAACAAAATTATCTGCTTTTTTGAGAAATTGCATTTTAAGAAACATAAATCTACTTTCTGATTAATATACTTCTTAGTGTAACTGATACCCAGTTTTCTTTTATTTCTTGTTAATAAAATTCTAATATTATTCAGACACCCTTCACCCAGAAAATGTGAACTAACTCATCTTTAATTTAGAATTTATAAACTTCTAAATAAATCATGGAAAATCCTCTTCTCTTTGATAGTATGGCCCATTGTTGTCCAAAGAGATATAAGATAAGACCTAATGTGGGATTATAGTAAAAATTTTCATTTCTCTCTCTCTCTCTTTTTTTTTTAATGTTTATTTATTTATTTTTGAGACAGAGAGAGAGAAAGAGTGTGAGCAGGCAAGGGGCAGAGAGAGAGGGAGACACAGAACCCAAAGCAAGCTCCAAGCTCTGAGCTGTCAGCACAGAGCCCGACACTGGGCTCAAACTCACAAACCATGAGATCGTGACCTGAGCCGAAGTCCGAGGCTCAACCAACTAAGCCACCCGGGAGCCCCCAAAATTTTCATTTCTCTTAAAAATAGACTAAAATGAAGATCATGCTTCCACTTTTGGTTACTGAAATGCTGAATGTGATTTATAAAACCATTGCAATCAAGTATTTCCTGTAGAGACAGTTAACGAGAAAAGAAAGTTCAGATATTGAGGACAGAAAAAATGGATATTCGAAAATCTATGAGGTAACTCACCTGTAAGCCAGGCTTCTGTTCTTTTGAGTAATTATTATGTGAGTTAATGCTTTTTTTTTAATTTTGATACCTCTTGATTTGCAATCAAAACCATTTCAATGGTTTATAAAATAAATGTGCCATAATAATCAGCACTTTCAATCATTCACCCACCCAGTGAAAAATTATTGACTGTCAGCTATATACCAGGTGTTAGCTAAGAAAATGTTAGGTCAAGATCTTATATGATGACATACAAGAAGGAGAATGTATTCTCTTCCAACTCTCAGAAGAACATGGTTCTACCAATGACTACATTCAGCATTTTCTCAGAAGAAAATCATTCTACCAATAACTACACTTACAATTTCCTCAGAGGATAGAGCATCACAATTGTGACAGGTAAGGTGAGGCTCCAGATATGACATGGAATTGTAGTATCACAAGGTGGATATTCTTATTCATTTTATGATATGTAGGTCTAATTTCTTAAACAGTGTAAACATATGTTTCAGCTCACAGGACACTTGGAATAGTGATTGTCTAATTCTATTTATATTTTATATTTGTATTTGAGAAGTTCTATTTATTAGATCATTACAGAATTAACTAAATTAAATGTGTTTTGTTTTTTTATTTGGTTGTTTGCTTTATGTGAAATATAGAAATGAGAATGAGAAAAAAATGTCTCTGGAAATGAGGAAATTTAAATGCAATAGTATAGTCTGGAGAAGGGAAAAGAAAGAAAGTTACTCTCTTTGAGTGCTTATCATACATCAGGCAATTAACTTATTTAAATCCTCAAAATAAGCATGCATTTTTATCTCCATTTTATATATGAGAAAACTGAGATAGAAGAAAAAGAAATGACAGCCCTTCAGCATGAAAACGTGAATTCACATATGTCAATACTTAAAATCAAAGCTGCCTCCTTTCACATCAGGTTGACTTAAAATTCCCTTCACTTGGAAGGTGGGATATTGTCGTTTCACGGGCTACCTTGAAACTTCTCTTGGCACTTTGAGGAAACAAATAAGAAAAATTGTTTCTTAAGTAAGTGAAATCTCAATGGGAAAAATTCAAGAAAAATTCACAAATTAAATCCTCGAAAGATCAGGAAGGCATGTGAAATGCATGAAGGTACACAAAACAGTGAGGCAGGGATCTTGGTTAACTGGAGAACACGTGTACCAGCCAATTACTGCATTAGAGAAATAAGAGTTCACTGTTGCCAGATGTTAACTTTTTTTCAGAGAAGCCAGAAATTTGGGTTTCTATATGATATCAGTGGACAAGCAATTCAAATTTACAGAAATGTAAGGCAAAAAAAGCTACTGAATTCTGAGAGACATATTTAGAAAGATGCATATCATACAGCCAAGAATTTATGACAAGTATAATTACTATACACCAGCAATTCCTAGCTAAGCTATTTACAAAGCATTTAGACAATATTTCCAAAAACTTCATTGATTGCCAAATTATACTATGCAAACTATTTGTGACCTAATTACTGTCACTGCTTACAATTAAATTGACTATCTAGTATCTTGTAAAAGGGAGGCAAGACTAAAATTCCTTTCAAATGTAAAGTTTTCTATCGCTATTCATAGAAATTAATGAAGTAATACTAGTTATTTATTAGATACAAAAAAATATTCCTAGCTCCGCTCATGATCGAAAGTAAGTTAATATTGTATCTGTTGATAAGTATTAATTTCTTGATTTTTCACATTTTATTTGGAATTATTTTTAAATAATTTCACACTTAAACATAAATGTTGCAAAAATAATACAAAGAACTTGAGTATACTTTTCCCTAGTCTCTCTTTCCCTTCCTCTATCTCCTACTCCCTTCTTCCTTCTCCCTCTTACTATACACACCCCCAAATATTCATACATAATTTTTTTCAAATCATTTGAAAATACATTACATGCATTGTGTTCCTTCATACTTAAGGAATTTAGAATGAACCTCCTAATAATAAGGATGTTTGTTACATCACCATAGGATTATCAAAATCAGGAAATTAATACTGATAGAGTAGTATCATCCAATCTACAGGCCTTATTCAAATTTTGATGAATGTCCAGCTATTGCCTTCGGTGCAAAGGACAAAAAAAAAATCTGTCCTGTTATCAAATTCAAGGTCACAATATGCATTTAAATGTCATATCCTTTATGGTCTCAATCTAAAAATTTTTCTTTGTCTTTGTTATTCATGATCTAGATATTTTTGAAGAATGCAAATATTTAGTTTAAAATTCTCTTTCAGTATGTTTCTTTTTGATATTTTCAAGTTTCTTAACATTAATACATAGCTGACCTTTAAGCGATGCAGGGGTTAGGGGCACCTGCCCCCATACAATTAAAATCAATGTATAACTTTGGACTTCCTCAAAACTTAACTACTAATAGCCTAGTGTTGACTGAAGGCTTAACTGATATCAACATACATAGTCAATTAAAACATATTTTGCATGTTGTATGTATTATATACTGTATTATTAAAGTAAGCTACAGAAAAGTAAACATTATTAAGAAAATCATGAGGAGAAAATATAGTTACAGTACTGTAAGGTATTTATCGAAAACCTTCTGCATGTAAGTGGATCCGTGCAGTTCAAACCCGTGCCATTCAAGAGTCAACTATAGTTGAATGCATTAATATTTTTTTTCCTATGGTTAAAGCTTCTTATTTAAGTACACCTTTCCTATCTCAAGGGCATAAAGATATTCTCTCACATTTTGTTTAGAAGTGTTCTTTATTTTTTAATCTTTCAAATTTAGATTAATAATTTTTTCAAATTATGTTTTTGTTTCTGGTATATTATAAAAGTCATTATTTTCTTATGCATGTATATGCATGTGATAATATATGTAGATAAAAAGGCTATATAGGAGTGTGGGTACATATTAGATATACATATATATATGTATATATATATATATATGAATATTTAGATAATAGGTAAACATGGAATTATATATGCATATTTGATATGACACCATTTATTGAAAAGAGCATAGTCAAAAATGTTTATCAAGGGCTTGTCAAGGATTATATAAGGAATATGCCAATCTCATTTATATTTTCAAATTTAAGAATATGAAATCATGAATATTATCAAATTCATTAACCTCAAACCTGAGTGATGAGCTCTATTTACGGTCTTCTCCCCCTTTAAAAGTTTTGGTAAACTGTAGTAGTAGTTTTAGTAGCAGTCCATATTATTACTCTTTCCAGCAACTAGCCAAAACTAAATAACTTTGGATCTCATATAACCTCTATTTCACTCTTTTCCATTTAATCTTGCTCTTACCTTTAGTATTTTTTTCTTATACATGCTTTGAAATTATTTTGCTATTCTTTCATTTTTTTTCTTATGGTGAGTTCATTAGTTTTGTTTTTTCTTTCATTCTTATAATATACATGAAAGGCTTTAAAATTTCCCATAATTATTGTTTTCAGTAAAACTTACTTTTTTGATATGTTTTATTCTCTTTTAGATCAAAATATGAACTATTTTTACTCATTTGCTATTTTCACCCATGGGTTATTAAGCAATGAATTTCTAAATGACCAACAAAAAGCAATGTGAGCTTTATTTTTATATTTCAATTTTGACTGAATTGCACTATTGGCAGAAGACACACTTTGAACTTTTGGGGAAATGGTTTATGACCAAATACATGGTCAATTTTTTGTAAATGTTTTGTGAATGCTTCAAGAGAATGGTGAGTTTTGTGGTACTGAATGTAATGCTCTATAGATCTCAACATGTTGAAATCATGCTATTTGATTATTTTATATTATTTGTAATATTTTCATATTGATTTTTCAAATATTCAGTTAAAATATAACCATTAGAATTTGCATATTTCTTCTGGTACCTCTGTCCATTCTTATTTATACAGTTTAAGGCCATATTACCAAATAGAAAATGGTAATTAAAATTTGTGATTTTTACTTCATTATCAAGTAATGGCCACCTTTATCTCTGATTTTTGCATTAACTTCCATTTTTCCGTTACTAATATAGATATACGAGTTTAAGTTTGGTTAGTTTTGGTATATATCTTTCATTTGTTTGTAAGTCTCATATTGTTGCTTGCTTGCCACTGCCCTATAACAACTTTGGGGTATTCCTAGAAACTTTGTTTGGTACAACTTTTTCTAGAGAAGCTTTCCATTTGCTCCTGCTGAACACCTAGGAGAACCTAGGGTCCCTTCTGCTTGGTACTGCCTCCAACCTTGTTCCAAGTGTAAAGGTCCCAAGATCATAAAGGCTATGAATACTCAGGATAGAGAAAAATACTATGCCCAAAGCAGGAGAAGTGGCAATGAGAGATAGGGCTTTCTCTCATGGTGAGAACATAGCCTTATAAGACGCCAGATTCTTATGGGATGGTCCTCCCATTAGACTTTCCTTTGTTCAAACCCTGAGTCCTAACCTCTGACTCTTGCTCAGAGGGTTTTAGAACCAAAAACAAGAACAAACAACAACCAAACAGCAACAACCACAAAAAATTATTTGTGATGTATATTTTAGGTTAAATGGGCTTCGGTGCTTTTATATTTATCATGACATCCTGATTATAGGGTTTCTTCCCAGAATTGGTCCAGACATTCTGCAATACTTTTTCAGATTTTCAGACATTTGTTTGTTTTAACTCAGTATTTAATAGCTGTTGTTTCCAGAGCCAGTGTTGTTCTGACTCAACCTAGTCTGCCACTACTACTATGATAAACTGAAGTCCTTCCATATATATTTTCTATTCCATGTTTTCTTCACTCACTCATGTAAAAATTGAGACTTTATATGATGCTAGCTCATCAACTCCAATATCCTCCTTCGTGTTTACAGCCCCCAAATAGTTTTACTAAAGGAGGTGTGTGTGAATTATATAAGGAGTAGAACTATTGACTTACTATAGAAAAAGCCCACAGAGGATTCATAAGTGAATTAGAATTCTTATTTTAAATTTGGGAGAAATTATTTCTACTTCCTGATACCTATACATATTCACGTTATCACGAAGTTTAACGTGAATCCCTCTTTCTGATATCTAAACCAATACTGTTTTCCCCCCAGCCAGCCGCTAAACCTGGAAAGTAACTCTAGAATGTCCATCTACACTGTTTTTATGATGAAATAAATCAATACATAGCAAAATGTGTGGCTCATGCTAGACTTTTAATGTATGTTTGTTGAGTGAATCAAAATGTCAAATTTTACTTGAAAATTACCTTGCCTATGTCAGATAAAATTTTATGATCAGGTAGTTAAACTGTTGTTTGATGTTTATAATGCATTTAAGACAATGGATATACCAACAAAAAAACCCAGTTAAGATTTGTGCAAATATACATTTATCTCTCTCTCTAGGCATATGTATTATGCATATATCCATGTATGTGTGCATGTGCATTCCACAATGTAAATCTTTGGCAATGTTTCATTATGTTTTTACATGACTTCTTAAAGACACGAATTAACATTGAATGTAATGTCTCTAAAAGTGAAAATTGAATTCTCTCTGGGGAATACGTTTATCCTTTATATTAATGCTAAGCTTTTATTTATTTATTTTTTAATACATGAAATTTATTGTCAAATTAGTTTCCATACAACACCCAGTGCTCATCCCAACAGGTGCCTTCCTCAATACCCATCACCCACCCTCCCCTTCCTCCCACCCCCCATAAACTCTCAGTTTGTTCTCAGTTTATTTTTTTATTTTGTTTTATTTTAATTTTATTTTTTTATTATATGAAATTTATTGTCAAATTAGTTTCCATACAACACCCAGTGCTCATCCCAAAAGATGCCCTCTTCAATGCCCATCACCTACCCTACCCTCCCTCCCACCCCCCATCAACCCTTAGTTTGTTCTCAGTTTTTAAGAGTCTCTTATGCTTTGGCTCTCTCCCACTCTAACCTATTTTTTTCTTCCCCTCCCCCATGGGTTTCTGTTAAGTTTCTCAGGATCCACATAAGAGTGAAAATATATGGTATCAAACTTTCTCTGTATGGCTTATTTCACTTAGCATCACACTCTCCAGTTCCATCCATGTTGCTACAAAGGGCCATATTTCATTCCTTCTCATTGCCATGTAGTACTCCGTCATGTATATAAACCACAACTTCTTTATCCATTCATCAGTTGATGGATATTTAGGCTTTTTCCACAATCTGGCTATTGTTGAGAGTGCTGCTATAAACATTGGGGTACAAGTGCCCCTATGCATCAGTACTCCTGTATCCCTTGGGTAAATTCCTACCAGTGCTACTGCTGGGTCATAGAGTAGGTCTATTTTTAATTTTTTGAGGAACCTCCACACTGTTTTCCAGAGTGGCTGCACCAATTTGCATTCCCACCAACAGTGCAAGAGGGTTCCCTTTTCTCCACACCCTCGCCAGCATCTATAGTCTCCCGATTTGTTCATTTTGGCCACTCTGACTGGCGTGAGGTGATATCTGAGTGTGGTTTTGATTTGTATTTCCCTGATGAGGAGCAATGTTGAGCATCTTTTCATGTGCCTGTTGGCCCTCTGGATGTCTTCTTTAGAGAAGTGTCTATTCATGTTTTCTGCCCATTTCTTCACTGGGTTATTTGTTTTTCGGGTGTGGAGTTTGGTGAGCTCTTTATAGATTTTGGATACTAGCCCTTAGTCCGATATGTCATTTGCAAATACCTTTTCCCATTACGTTGTTTGCCTTTTAGTTTTGTTGATTGTTTCCTTTGCTGTGCAGAAGCTTTTTATCTTCATGAGGTCCCAATAGTTCATTTTTGCTTTTAATTCCCTTGCCTTTGGGGATGTTTCAAGTAAGAAATTGCTACGAATGCTCAGCTTTTAAAAGAGAATGTTAATGTCATTTTGGAATGCGCCAACGTATGTGTGTGTGTGTGTGTGTGTGTGTGTGTGTGTGTGTGTGTTTGTGTGTGTGTGTGTGTGTATGTACATGTTAATACATGTCAAAATGACAGATGAATTAAGTAACAAATCATTGTCTTAGGCATGGTTAAAAAAAAGAGGTTGCTCTGCTGGGTGTTTCCCATGTGTTCTTCCATATTTACTTTCCTCCCACTGTCCTCTGCCCTGGGAGGCTGGAAAATAGACTGTACTCATAGTCTCCCTTGATACGTTGATTTGGTTTCGATTTCAAGGAGTTGAGGTACTGGTAGGAGTGGACAAGGGAAGACAGTAAATGTACAGTTTGTCCAGGTTGTGTCCCTCAACCAAAGGTCACTCTTTTATTAAATTTTCCTCCATTTATACTAATTTGAGTTGTCTATTTGCTTCCTGTTGCTACCCTGAGTGATGTAGGTTGTTGAGCATGGAAGCAGGGGAAGGAGTTGCTGGCGATCTGAAAGCCATAGAAACTAGCCTACATCATTTAGTTAGTACTTAGTACAAATATATATATTACTAAGCACAAAGTACTTGATTAAAAAAATATGTACTATATGACAAAAAATATTACTGTCAAAATAATTCAAATAACTCTGGGCCACTGATTCCCCATAATTAATATTAAAATGAAGATTCTGTCCTCTAACAAGGAGTCAGCCAAACAAGCTTTGAAAATTGTTTCTGCTCATTTATCAGTACCATTAGAGCAACATTGTAAAATATAAATGGTTTAAATTAAAATTTCAGTATAGAGTTCAGTTCTTATATATTGTTGCTGCTTAATTCAACTTATTTAAATAACAGCAACAACACTTCACACATTTCTCCCACCCCGACTCCCTGGCTCTAGCAACCACTAATCAGTCCTCTGTACCTATAAGCTTGGTTTTATTTTGTATTGTCAGTTGCCACATATAAGTTAGATCATATGGTATTTGTCTTTCTCTGTCTGATTTATTTCACTTAGCATAATGTTCCTGAGGTCCATCCATGCTGTTGCAAATGTCAAGATTTTACTCTATTTTATGGCTAAATCATATATATACACACACACACACACACACACACACACACACATATATACATACACACATATATATACACACAAATATATATACACATATATATACACAAAATATATATATATATACACAACACATAGATATTATATATATATACACACATATGTATACACTATATATTATATATATATATATATATATATATATATATATATATATATATATATACCATTCCATTGTGTGTCCAATTATTCATCAACAGGTACTTAGATTGTTTCCAGATGTTGGCTACTATAAACAATGAATGAATATGGGCGTGCATATATCTTTTTGAGTTAGTGTTTTCATTATGTTAAGAAAGTTTTAAAAGGCAAAGGTCTTACAATGCTCACCTGTATAAAGAATTCCTTTCAGTCCACACAATATCCAAGCTTATTTGTTTTTACTATTTTAAGGGTAATTTTGTAAAACAAAATTAATTTTAGAAAACTGTCTCCAAGATCCAGAGACTACTATAAATCAAGACCATACATTCATCACAAAACCTAACTCAAATTTACATATATACCAGAGAGACTTAGTGGATTCACATAACTAAAATTTCTAGAAGCTTCAGGAAAGGTGAGAGCCTACTCATTCAGTCATCGAGATTTGTCTTGCTCCATCTCTCGGCTCTGCTTTCCTCTGCCATTGCTTTACTCACAGGGAAGCTTTTCCTCTGAAGACACAAGACTATTCCCTACCTCTTAGAAAGAAGTTTTTATTCTTCCTACCTACCACTGCTGCATAGAAGAAAGCACTACTTTCCAAACAGTACAACTGATAGTTCTGAGGTAGACTATCATTGGCCAGACTTGGACTATCTTTCCATTCTTGAGCCCCAGCCAGGTTTATCTTAGGCTCTAATTAAAAAAAAAAAATAATAAAGGGGGGGGGGGGAGAGAGAACTCTTACTTTGTCCACATGTAACAAAAATTCTATAACCAGGGGTGCCTGGGTGGCTCAGTCGGTTAAGCGTCTGACTTCAGCTCAGGTCACAACGTCGCAGTCCGTGAGTTCGAGCCCTGCGTCGGGCTCTGGGCTGATGGCTCAGAGCCTGGAGCCTGCTTCCGATTCTGTATCTCCCTCTCTCTCTGCCCCTCCCCATTCATGCTCTGTCTCTCTCTGTCTCAAAAATAAATATTATTTTTTTAATTCTATAACCAAAAGATGCTAAACTGGCAATTAAAAACAAAATAAAAGCAAAGCATGCCCACCATAAGGCATTCTTTGTTGACAAATAATTCCTATTAGACATATCTCTATGAGATGTTTGGCTATTAGGTTGTCTTATTCTACTCCATTAATTCCATTTTGAGTCACTGAATTACAACTATAACACCGTGGGGCCAGATTCCTTGTTAGTTCTTCTGAGCAAGGTGATCAATTAAGTTTCCTAAAACTGTATGGAAGTATTAAGAGGTTCCTGAGGCATACAATAAAGAAAACACAACTGATGCCTTTTACTTTCAAATCCAAGTTCTGTTAATGCTCCTTAAACCTGTAGTGAACCAGTAGCATCACTAAGTCAGCAGTCTTGGAACTTCTAGTTTCAGATTCAACATGTAAAGACCTTGACAGTCATTACTCCCATCCCTAACACCAGAAAAAAATGAACAAATTGGAAATCAATTACTTTTTTTAGTAATATTCTGACATCTGGGGCACCCAGATGGGTCTTTCTGTTCAGTGTCTGACCCCTGATTTTGGCTCAGGTCATGATCTCACAGTTTCTGAGTTCCAGCCCTGCATCAGGCTCTGCACTGACAGTGTGGATCCCTCTTGGGATTCTCTCTCTCTCCCTCTTTCTCTGTCCCTCCCCCATTTGTGTTGTCTCTCTCTCTCTCTCTCTCAAAATAAATATATAAACTTTATTTAAAAAAAACATTCTGAATTCTGGAAAGACAGGTGAATTCAAGGAATCACAATAGAGATCAGGCTACTTAGGGTGAATGCCACTAGAAACATAAACCAAAAGAATATCTAAAAGGTAATGTTGATTAATTGTTAGATGCTGAGTGTAGACTTGGGTGACAGTGAGGCACTTTTGGGGGAGGCAGTCTGAGGGAGTCTCCCAAGTTTTCCTGGGACTTACCTTCAGAAGCCATACCAGGTTCCCATGGCAAGGAGTCAAGGAGACTAAACACTGTCAAATATTCCTGGAGCATTCTGTATAAAAAAGGGCTACTTTTTAGGGAAAAGGCTTTACCAGAGCCTAATCTCCCAATCATTACATTCTACAGGAATGGGAGAAGGACCGTCCTACCATTACAGTCTACAGTAACTTTCCTGTCAACAATGATGGACAAAAATAAGAACTACTTGTGAAGGCCAACATCTAGAGGTGCAGGTCTACTAAAGACTGAGATTTAATCATGATATAAATATTTATAAAATAATTGTAACATTTATAAGGAAATGCAAAAAAAAAGCCACAACAATTTAGAATAACCAACAAAATACTGAAAAAAGGAGGAAGAGGAAGAGGGGAAGAAAGTTGCAGGATTCACATATTATCCTTTTTCAAGATTTACTATGAAACTATAGTAATTTAGACAAAGTAGTATTGGTGAAACAATAGCTGCATATATCAGTGTAAAAGAACAGAGACCCCAAAAATATACCCATATGTGTAATGTCTGATGAAGGAGCAAAGTCCACTCAACAGAAAATTTATAGTCACTTCAAGAAATGGTGATGGAGCAACAGTATATCCACATGCAAAAAGTAGAAGCTAACATAGACTGCATACCTTTCACAAAAATGAAATAAAAATGGACCATATATCTAAATAAAAATGGATAACTGGAAACCATTCAGAAGGAAACACAGAAGAGAATTTTGAGGACCTTAGGTTCGGTAATAAGATTTGTACACAGCAGCAAAAGCATAACGTAGGAGAGCAAAAATCAATATAATGGACTTTATTATCACAAAATCTGCCCTGTGAAAGACACAGTTAAAAAAATGAAAAGAAGTAATAGACTGGGACAAATTATTTGCAAAATCATATCTGACAAAGGGCACATATCCACAATGTACACATAACTCTTAATAATGAACAATAAGGGGGGGAAATGGGCAAAATACCTGAACAGATACCTCACGAAAGAATATATCCATATAGAAAACAAGCAATGTTTTTCAATAGGGAACTGCCAGTTCAAACAAGGTATCACTTCACATCTAACAGAATGCCTGAAATCCCCCCCTCACCCCGCCAAACTGACAATATCTACTAATGCACAGGAGGAGAAGCAATACTAACTTGCATTCATTTGCTGTTGAGATTGCAAAATGGTAAAGCTACCTGAAAAATAGCTTGAAAATTTCTTATAAAGCAAAATAGGGTCTTAAGAACCAGAAGGCATGCTTTTCATCCAATTAATTTGAAAATTTATGTACACATAAAAACCCATACAAAAAATGTGAATGAAGCCAGTCTAAAAAAGACTTCATCCTTATGCTCTCAACTGCATTCCAGGAAACTGAAAGAATAGTAAAATAACAACAACAACAACAGCAGCAGCAGCAGCAGCAACCACAATCAGTGGTTCCTATGCACTTGTGAAGAGTGGGTGGGATAATATAGATGAGGCACAAAGAATTTTTTGTGTAAAGCTCTTCTATATGATACCTTAAGGGTGGTTTCATAACACTGTGCTTTTGTTAAAACCCACATAATTTAGAACAGAGAATGAAAATTAATGTATACAAATAAAAAAATCATTTAGAATGTCATGGGATCCTTGGATGGAATAGAGAATATGACAAAACAGCCTGACTATATCACAAATATATGAAACAACCTCAGTGAAGGATGTGGGGTTAAAGGATGCTGACCTAAGTAACTCTGGAAATGAGTGGAGTCTTCAGTCTAAAAGCAAAAGAAAGTGAACATAAGCAGTGTACTGTAGTTCCCACAAGGGCATAGGTTAACAATCATGATACTGCCTTACATGTATACTGAAAATGAACAAGTATGTAAACAAATGCCCAATGGTGGGAGCCAGATTCCTCACTGTGGGACAGGGAGGCTAATGACAAAGAGAAGAGGCTAGAATGATCCTTGTGTTAATGGATTTGAGTTGGAAAGATCAGTATGAAGTCAGATCTAGCTATAGACACTGGTTTAGTATACAGAGATATATCTTCATGCTTTATCAGCTGACAGCATGTGGAAGTATTTTTAAATTTTATTTATTTATTTTGAGTGAGAGGGAGAGAGCAAGTGGGAACAGGGGACGGGCAGGGAGAGAGGGGCAGAGAGAATCCCAAGGGGAGCTTGAACCCATAAACCCATGAGATGATGACCTGAGCCAAAATCAAGAGTTGGATGCTTAAATGACTGAGCCACCCAGGCATTCCTAGAAGTATTAATACTGGAGCACCAATGATCACATGCACCACCCAGAACTAGGTTTCAAACACCATTCTCCAATATAAGAAACAAAGACTCCTTGGAGGAAGTACTGATTCTGAGACATGAAAGAAATCATACAAGATGAGCTTCAAACAACTTCTTGTAGTAAAAAAAAAAAGAACATGCTGAAATAAATTTAGAAACAAAAAGGCCCTCAATGATGACAGTATTTCAAAGGGAAACAGGAGTCAAATGAAAGAGTCCCCAATGGCCAGAGCTAGAATAATTTAAAAAATAAAATAAAAAGAGGACTGGATTATAACCCAAAGTATAAAATAAAAATCAATTAATCCATACTTATATAAATAAATTACTGATTCAATAAATAAATTGGAGAGAGGAGACAAATATCCTACACAGAAGAATATCAAATAATTTATAGATACTCTACCCTCAAGGATGTGGGAATAACTCCCCATTCCCTTAAATGTTGGCTATACATAGCCCCTTCTTTCCAAATAGTACAGTATGAAAAAGCAGAGGAAAAGAGACCCTACCTACCATACTACCTCAGCCAGGTGATCAAGGTTAACACCAGTGGTAATAAGTCATGTTTATATGTGACCTTGATGTACGATTAAAATGGTATTTACCTTTGGAAATTCCTCTCCAAAACCCACAGTCCCAGTTTAATCAAGAAGAAAATATGAAACAAATCCCAATTGAAGGGAATTCTATAAAACACTTGACCAGTACTCTCCAAAACTCAAGGTCATCAAAAATAAGGAAAATATGAGAAATTGTCACAACCAAGATGAGCCTAATGTTGCCTTATGAGCAAATGTAATATGATATTCTGATGGGATCTTAGAACAGAAAAAATAATAAATAAATGAAAGACAAAAAATTGAGAATAAAGTATTGACTTTAGTTTACCTATCAGTATTGATTCATTAATTGTGCTGTAATAATGTAAGATACTGATAATCAGAGAAACTGGGTTTAGGGTTGTAGATTCTCTCTGTATTTACTTGGCAATTTTCAATAACTGTAACACTTTTATGAAATTAAAAAGTTTACTTTAAAATGTTAGTAGATAAGTACTGAAATCATTATGATACATGGTGTGCAACTAATCATACATTCTCTAAGTTGTGATGATATGAGGCAAACTATCTTGACCACTGTTATGAAACCAGCAGCCAGTTCTTTGAAAAAAATTTAAGAAAATTGATAAAACTCTAGCCAGACTTATGAAAAAGAAAAGAGAAAGAATCCAAATTAAAAAAAAATCACAAATTAGAGAGAAGAAATTACAATAAACACCATAGAAATATGATTATAAGAGAATATCATGAAAAACTATATGTTAACAAAATGGACAACCTGAAAGAAATGTATAAATTCCTACAAATGTATAAACTACCAAAACTGAAACAGAAGTAAATAGAAAAATTGACTAATAACCAATAACCAGCACAAAAAAAAAAAATCACTTAGTAAACAAAAAACTCCCAACAAAAGTCCAGGGCCAAATGGCATCACAGGCAAATTCTACCAAACATTTAAAGATGAGTTAATATATTTTCTTCTCAAACTCTTCCAAAAAATAGAAAAAGAAGGAAAACTTCAAACTCATTCTATGAGGACAGCATTACCCTGATACCAAAACCAGATAAAGACTCCACTAAAATAGAGAACGATAGGACAATATCCCTGATGAATGTAAAAATCCCTGGATGTACATCCATCCCTGATGGATGTAAAAATTCTCAATAAAATACCAGCAAACAAAATCCAACAACACATTAAAGCAATCATTTCCCACAATGAAGTGGGATTTATTCTTGGGTTGCAAGGATGGTTCAATATTGACAAATCAATCAACATGACATGCCACATTAATAAAAGACAGGATAAGAATCATATGATTATTTCAATAGAAGCAAAAAGCATTCAAAAAGTACAACATCCATTCATGATTAAAAAAACCTATGCCAGTAGGCTTAGAGGCAACATACATCAAAATAATAAAGATCATATATGAAAAACTCAGAATGAATACCATGCTTAAATGGGGAAAGAAGTGAGAGCTTTTCCTCTTTGGTCAGGAACAAGACTGGGATGATCACTCTCAGCACTGTTATTTGGAATTCCTGGGCCAAGGCAGTCAGACAATGACAAAAACAAAAACATAAAAGTCATTCAAATTGGCAAGGTTCACTATCTGCTGATGACATGATATTCTATATAGAAAACTCCACCAAAAACTGCTAGAACTGATAAGCAAATTCAGTAAAGTCGCAGGATACAAAATCAATGTGTAGATGTCTGTTGCATTTCTATATGCCAATAATGAAGCAGCAGAAACAGAAATTAAGGAATCAATCCCATTTATAAGTGCACACACACACAAAAACAACCTAGGAATAAACCTAACCAATAAGGTGAAATACCTGTACTCTGAAAACTATAAAACACTGATGAGAGAAATTGAAGATGATGTAAAGAAATGGAAATCCATTCCATGCACATGGATTGGAAAAACAAATTTTGTTAAAATGTCTATACTACCCAAAGGAATCCACCCATTTAATGCAATCCCTATCAAAATACCAAGAGCATTTTCTTCAGACCTAAAACAAACAATCCTAAAATTTGTATGGAACCACAAGAGAAACTCAATAGTCAAAGCAAACTTGAAAAAAGCAAAGCAAAGCAAAGCAAAGGCATCTCAATTCCAGACTTCAAGTTATATCACAAAGCTGTAGTGACCAAACCAGTATGGCACTGGGACAAAAACAGACACATAGATCAATAGAATAGAAAACCCCAAAATGAACCCACAACTGTGTGGCACACAAAGCAGGAAAGAATATCCAATGGAGAAAAAGACACTCTTCAACAAATGGTGGCATTAACACTGGTCGGAACATGCAAAAGAATGAAACTGCACCACTTGATCACACCATGCACAAAAATAAACGAGACAGATTAAAGATCTAAATGTGAGGGTGGCTCAGTTGGTTAAGCGTCCAACTTCAGCTCAGGCATGATCACATGGTTCATGAGTTCAAGCCCTGTGTCAGTTCAGCACAGCAAGCCCTGTGCTGACAGTTCAGAGCATGGAGGCTGCTTTGGATTCTGTGTCTCCCTCTCTCTCTCTGCCCCTTCTCCACTCCCATTCTGTCTCTTTCTCAAATATAAACATTATAAAAATTAAAAAAAAATTAAGACCTAAATGTGAGACTTTAAACCATGAAAATTCTAGAGAACACAGACAGTAACCTCTTTGACATCAGCCATAGCAACTTCTTTCTAGATACATCTCTTAAGGCAAGTTAAACAAAACAAAAACGAACTCTCGGGACTCCCTCAACATAAAAAGCTGCTGCACAGTGAAGAAAAAAAAAATGAAAAGACAATGTATGGAAAGGGAGAAGACATTTGCAAATGATGTATCTTACAAAGGACTAGTATCTAAAATATATAAAGAACTTGTAAAACCCCACACCCAAAAAATGAAAAACCCATTTAAAAAATGGGCAGAAGACATGAATAGACATTTCTCTAAAGAAGACATACAGATGGCCAACACAGACATGAAAAGATGTTCCACATCACTCATCATCAGGGGAAACTCATATCAAAACTATAATGAGACACCATCTCACACCTGTCAGAATGGCTAAAATCAACAACTCAAGAAACTACAGATGCTGGCAAGGATGTGGAGAAAAGGGAACCTCTTGCACTATTGGTAGGAATGCAAACTGGTGCAGCCCCTCTGGAAAAACAATATGGCAGTTCCTCAAAAATGTAAAAATACAAGTACTCTATGATCCAGCAATTGCACTGCTAGGTATTTACCCAAAGAATAACAAAAAAACTAATTCAAAGGAATACAGTTACCCCTATGTTTATAGCAGCATTATCCACAATATCCAAACTGTGGAAACAGCCCACATGTCCATCAATTGATGAAGGGCTAAAGATGTGAGATATATCTATATCTATATCTATATCTATATCTATATCTATATCTATATCTATATCTATATCTATATCTATATCTATATCTATATTTATATCTATATCTATATCTATCTATAGATATATATATACACACACACATACATATACACACACATACATACCTGCACGTACACACACGCACGCACACAGGCAATGTAATATTTCTCAACCATAAAAAAGATTGAAATCTTGTTATTTACAATGGCATGGATGGAGCTAGAGAGCATTATGCTAAGTGAAATAAGTCAGTCAGAGCAATACAAATATCATATGATTTCACACATATGTAGAATTTAAGAAAAAAACAAATGAGCAAAGGTGGGGGGGAAGGGGGGATGCAAACCAAAGACTCTTAACTATAAGGAACACACTGATGGCTACAGTGTGGAGGTGGGGGAGGGGGTGCAATAGATGATAGGGATTAAGAAGTGCGTGAGTGCATTTGTGATGAGCAGCGGGTGTTCTATGTAAGTTTTGAATCATTATATTGCATGCCTAAAACTAATATTACGCTGCATGTTAGCTAATTGGAATTTAAATAATAACATAGACAATATATAAACAAAAATGACAATTTCTGTCATCTTGTAGGCAGGGGATAATCCTGGAGTTCTGAAATGTTACTTTTGGAAACCAACCCATATCTTCAGCAACTACACCTGCTGGTTTCACACTCTCTCACTCCTAAACCAACTAATCTCACATCACAATAGTCATTTCATCAAATAAAGAGAATTTAAGTATTTTTTAATAATCACATTCCCTCAATTCTCATGTTCATAATTTTACCAGTAAGTTATCTTTATTTTTCGCCATATTCTCTTTTTAACCATCCCAAATTTCTTCATTCTTAGTTGATTTCCATTTCTGTGGCCAAATGCATTTATTCTATAGCTTTATTTTGCCTTTCATTATTTACATT
This sequence comes from Felis catus, assembly GCF_018350175.1. Taxonomy (NCBI): domain Eukaryota; kingdom Metazoa; phylum Chordata; class Mammalia; order Carnivora; family Felidae; genus Felis; species Felis catus. The sequence goes on from NC_058382.1 coordinate 39,861,604, forward strand.
TAACTGTTTCCTTATTATTACCTTCTTTTTACAATAGTCTAAATATTAAACTTCTCATAAATTCATTCATTTTGCTGTTTGCATTTGGATTTGCATGCAGTAGTTTCTAAAACCTACATCCTTGAGTCTTGACCAGCTTCCCACACCCCACATCTGACTTCAAACTGCCTTCCATACTGAATTTCCAGCAAGCACTTAACATCTAACATACACTAGTCATTGAGACAGCGTTCTTTCCCTTTCAAAAATTAACTTGGAACAGAAATGAAAATTTCGGAAAACACTTCCTGACATCACAGAAACTGGAAAGAATATTAAGTCTTTGATAATAGAACTTAAAAGGAGGGGCACCTGTGCAGCTCAGTCGGTTAACCTTCCAACTCAGTATCAGCTCAGGTCCTGACCTTGTGTCTGTGGGATGGAGCCCCACATCCAGCTCCTCACAGGATGTGGGGGCTGCTTGGGATTCTCTCTCTCCCTCTCTCCTTCTGCACCTACCTCCCCCAACTCACTCTCTCTTGCATGCATGCTCTCTCTCACTCAAAATAAATAAACATTAAAAAATAACTTAAAAGCAGATGCAAACATAGGTAATGGCACAGCAACAGAGGAGCAGTGAGATGACAGAATTAAAAAAAAAAAAAACTTTCAAAACAAAGACACTAAAATAACATTAGAAACAGCCAAGCAGTGTAAATAGAGCTCAAAGTGGGGAGGAAACACAGAAAAAGGACCAAGAACAAGGGCTAAACCCTCTTGTTATTTCCAAATTCAACCATACCAGCTCACTTTTTCTTTTTTCCATTCTAGAAACACCATTTCTCATAAACTTCACACAGCTCCTGAACAATGGCATTTACAGATGCATTTTATTTTCACAGAGCTTGCTTTCCTGTCCCCAGTGAGCTTCCACCCACCTCAAATCTCAGATCAAATATCATATCCTTAGAGAAATTTCCCCTTACAACCCTGTATAAGTTTCATCCAGATGTTTTAGACTTCATACTCTTCTAATACCATGCACGCACCATATAGATAGATGGATACATACATACATACATACATACACACACAGAATTGGGGTTGGTGGTAGTGGTCATGATTTTTGTTGCCATTGAGATTGTGCATAAATTTATTCTATTATTTGATTAAAATCTACTCCCCACTACAAGGTTATTTATACTTACTGGAAAACTTGCAGATTACAGTATTCCAGGAACAAAGTGGCTGTTCTTTAAATGCATACTTTATCAGAAACTTAAGATGGTAATAACATACATTATGGATCTACTAAAAGGTCCTATTGTGTATGTTTTTAAAATTTATTTGAATCTGAAATACATTCTGTATTCTTCTTTTGGTTACACGGCCAGCTTCATATATTTTCTACCTTCCCTGATGCACACACATGTATGTGTTTGTGTGTGGGTGTATTGTCCACTAATCTCAAACACAAGTGATGATTTAAAGTAAAAAAAAGGATTGAAGTCCAACAGTACGTATAAGAGACATGATGTTAATTCATATGTCATGGGTGTGGACAGCAAATTCATCTGTCATCATCATGATTAACTTTATCATCATCACAAGAAAATAATGCGATATAAAATATCCTACACTTATTAAGCTCTTACATTGAATTAAGCTCTGTTCTGAGCACTGTGAATACATGATTTATGAGCCTAATACCAACTTTCTAATTGCCTCCAGGTCACACTTGGTTAAAACTCACAATTATAGATGCACTTAAGAGGCTACACCATATACAAGACAGCATTTGAACCCAGGTCAGGCAAAGGCCCTGTGGTCTCCTGATTGGTGCTACTTTCCTAAACTACTTTCTCTTGAATTAAAAAAAAAAAAGGTAAGAGAGGCTGACTCGAGACATTTGTGTGGATTACATGCGATATACTAAAATAGCTATTCCACAGTTTGAAACATAGTAGGGGTTCAACAGACAACAATTAGGAACAAATTAACACACTTGTTAAATATTTACAAAAATGTATCAATCGACCTCAGCAGGTTGGAAGCCCCATGAAGACTAGAATAGGTGGTATTTCCACCATCAGATGAAATGGCAATACTGGAGATAAAATTGATAGAGGCAGTAGATGTACAAACCAATTAATTGTTCAACAAACATTCACCAAGCACTATGTGTTAGGCAATCTTTTAGGCTCTGGGGAAATCAAGATTTATCTATACCTCTTAAAGAGAAAGACTGCTACAGAGCTCAGAAACAATGTGGTTAAGGGTGAAGAGGCCGGAGATAGATGGTATATTGGCTACACAAACTTAGGTTTTTATAATAAAGCTGCCAAGCTATAATTTAAAACATCATTTAAAAAAATATCTTATCATGTAATTGTTTTTCAAGAGAACAGTTATGTAAATAACCTTTTTTCAAATGAACTTCCATGTATTTAGTAGATAGTCTATCTGACTATTACACTTAGCCTTGTCAGGTAAATGGATGGTATTCCATTCTTGCCTCATTTGCTTTCCTCAACAGTTATTCAATGAAAATAAATAATTCACCTACATTGTCACAGACTGAAATTCAGGATCTTTGCTCACTCCAGACATGAACAGCATAATTACCTGTTAATTGTTCTGTGATTACATTTACCTTTAACTGTCACAACTTTAACAGGTACCCTAATTGCAGCTCAAATAATAGCTTTCCTCCATCATGTTACCTTCAGCTTCACTGCAATGCAGAAAAAAGGTATTTAATTTCTTTGAAACATGATCATCTCATTCTGGACATTAAAAAATCTTTAAAAAGAACCAGTTATAAATGAGGAAAGCTCCTTCTATTTGCACTTGTCCAAAAGGGAAATTTATCAGAAGGCACAAGTAATGTGCTAATGTAAAAAGACGCTCTTAAAAGGACACATCTAATTGTAAACTTGTTTTGATCTTTTCTTTGTATAAAGCCTGACTGGTGACTGAAATCTTTTTAGAGTAATGGTAATTGGGACAGCATGGATCACTGACAAGCACAACTAATATTGTTTATAACTGGCAATACAAGATGCCTTCTTAATGAGATGACTTTTAGCCAGAGGGAGAAGGATTTAGTTAACCAAATGGAGGAAACAGAAACTGGCAAGTGTTTCCTTAGACTATTTTCTGTGGCTTTCTCTCTTTTTGTCTCTGTCTTTTTAATTTTAATAAAAATAGTTTGCAGGTGTTTTATGCTGGTGGTTAGCCTATTTATAAGCTGTGACTTTCCTTTGGTCCTATGCCTTGCTCAGTTGAGGTCAGTGGACCTGCTTCTCCCAGTCACAGATTATTCTGAATGGGAAAAAGAATACATTCGAAGCTATCCTCACCGGTGGTGAGTGAGTGGATATAAAACAGCTTTTGGCACCCTTAGCCCTCATGTCTTGGGGAGGAAGCTGAGTTAACTAGCCTTTTGGAAAGATCTCAGCTTTTTTAAACAGAAGGTGGGTGGGAGATTGGTCTATTTTGAAACCAGTGTGTTAAAGAAGCAGTGGTAACACCTCAGGCAAAGCTTCAGTGGTGGTAGCTGATATTAGCAATGAATGCTTGAGAAATGTGAATAAAGGACTACAATTTGGGACTGCATGATTATTTTGTTGCCTTTCTTTTTCAGGAGATGCAACTTCCAGTGATGCCAAAGAAATGCTGTGAGCCTGTGTGTATAATATTATGTGCATATATGCTATAATTTATATTAAAACATTATTTTTATTTATTTTCCATATTATCTATATTTATTTATTTTATTTATATTAATTTATTACAGAAGGTAATAGGGCAATGGGTAGCATAGAGGCTACGTGCAGGGACTTTGGAGTCAAACAGCTGCAAGTTAAAATGATCGTAACCAACTACTTTAACCTTTTGAAATTCAATTTTGGAAAATGTAACACGCAGAAGATTGAAGCACTAATGCGTTGTGCTGTAGTAAGGACTGAATGAAGTGATGTACTTAAAGTACTTAGAATGGTGTCTGGCACATAGAAACACCATTATTATAGTATTACAATATTATTATTAAACTGTGTCATGCTCTCATCATCTAGGGTCAAGAATATTTTTCTGTAAGATCTGAATCCTATCTTTGGCACATTTAAATCTTTTGCTAAGATGTGAATATATTTTATTACACTGTATATAATATGCATGTACACATGGGGGGAGTTATGTGTGCGTGTTATTTATCTAAAATGTTAAACTGCTGTATCTGACCTGGTATTTTTTTTTCCACAAGTATTTATAGTCCATGTATCCTTTAAACAATGATTTTTGTTTCTCTGTCTTACTGACAGATGTATCAATTTCTAAACTTTATTTGTCAAAAATATTAGTATTGGTGAACCCACACATTGCAGCTTTGTAACCTCTTATATATGAGGCGATATTTTCTGAAATTCTAGTTCACCTACCTCTTGCATCAAGTACTTGGTTAATATACAATTTATATATCTAAAATTTACCCAATGTATGTGTACATACACATAGTAAATTTATGTTCAATAAATTTATACATGGCCACCATCTAGTTTTACATTTCCATCACCCAAAAAAGCTAGTCATGTTGGGGCACCTTAGTGGCTCAGTCAGTTAAGAGTTGGCCTCTTGATTTTGGCTCAGGTTGTGATCTCCTGGTTGTGAGATTGAGCCCTGCATCAGGCTCCGTGCTGAGTGTAAAGCCTGCTTGGGATTCTCTCTCTGCCTCTCCCCTGCGCATGCTCGCTAAAACAAAATAAATAAACTGTAAAAAAAAAAAAAAAGTTATTCACATTAATCCCCACTCCCACTAAACCCCAAACTACTGATATGCTTTCTGTCTTTATAGGTTTCCCTCTTCTTAAATTGCATATAAATAGAATCATAGAGTACACAGCTTTTTTTGTAGCTGATTTCTTTCGCTTTATCATGGTTTTTTTTTAGCTTCATCCACCTTGTATACATCTATAGTTTGTTCTTTTAAATGCCAAGTAGTACTCCATTAAATGGATATGCCTATTTTATTGATCCATTTAAATATTAATGGATATTTGGATTGCTTTTGTGTTGAAATTACTATAAATAATGGTGCTATAAACATTTGCTCCTTTACCTTTTTTATGTGAATGAATCTTTGGATTCTAACAAATTTAGCTCCTATCCTCACAGAAACATAAACGTGTACCTTGCCAGAAAAACAGATTCAGTTTTAAGATTCACAGGCTCCTTGAACCTGAATGTCACCTACAGTTCCCTGGGTCTTAAATTAAAAGCTCATTCCCAAGAATCCTACTATGTTAAGATTCACACATTCTTATTTCCTTATATACAATTATAAGTATACTATGTTTTAGAGAAAATGAAGCAATTGGCCTCAAAAAAACTAAAAGCTAAAGTCATTTATCAACCTAATCATGATTAACAAACTACACACAAGTAGAGTGGCCTGGGGACAAGAAAGAGCTGTGACCTGCTGTGACATCTGCTATGATGGCAATGTACAAACAGACAAGATACAAGCAATCTATACCCCAGGAAGTACATAATGTAGTAAAACAGCAAGATGTTTCAATATGATGACTGGACATCAAGTCCTGAATCGTGGAAAAAGAGGGATAAGAAGTGACACGCATCATCAACAATCATCACTGTTTGAGTACATGTCCATGCTGTATGCAAACAGTTGTGGAGTTAACAATGAGTATCATGTGTTGTGCTTGCCCACAGGAACTTGGAGTTCAGTGGTCCGCAGAGAAATACTCTTCTTATTGAACTTTTAAAAATAGTGCCAATGTCAACATACTGGAGCCATTTTAAACGCACTCCCTGTAAGATTTATGAAGCTGAGTTGCTTTTAGAAATATGACATAATTATGTGGATACGGTGCCTAACACAGATTAGGCATTTAATTCATTATAGCTGTTAGGACTTGTCCCATTCCATTATGATCCTGATATAACAGCTGGGGAATGCGATGTATAACTAAGTAACTGCAAATAATTGATTAATGTTGCAGTGGAGGCATAAACAATGTGCTTTCCAAGCAGAAAGGAGGAAACAGGTGTCATAATCTGGCTCGGTAGGAGAGGGATCCAGATGAAGCACTGAAAGAAGAGAAAATCACGAACTGGGTTTTGAAAGATGAGAAGCTGACAGAGTAGATTAGAAATAAAGATTAACCAGAGTATTTGAGACAGAGGAAAAACATGTAATAAGACATGAACACATGGAAGTATGTGGAATATTCAAGGACCAGGGAGTTTTTCAAACATGGCTAATTTGAATGGGTGTAACAAAACAAGTAGGGTGGGGTTTATGCCACCTCAGGGTTTTTGCAGTCTAGGAAAGCAGGCGGAGGGGACAATCCAGTGCAGCTGATTTCTGGCTATGCTCTACATTACTGTTTTACAGGGAGATGTTACTGTGGCCTGCATTTGCCTGCTACTTCATGCTGCAGAAAACTTTTCATTTAGAATTGTCTCATTTGTTCCTTAATACTACCTAGACATAGAGGTGGCTTAGCCATCTTTGGACTCATTTTTAATCAGGAAACTTTGCCAGAGAGGTTAACTGATTTTCCTAAATCTCAGAGGCAGGTAGTTGTCTGATTTAAAGTTAGGACTACTAACTGTAAACGTAATGGTGCTTTTCAATTGCCCTTAATCTTTGAAGTCGGACTAAGTATTAATATGGAAGAAATGAAGATTTCCAATAATGGTGCTGGTGGCGATGATAATGTTGATTCCCATGGTGTTTTTTGTTTATTTTGATTTTGTTGTATTTTGTTTTGTTTTGTTTTGTTTTGTTTCCTGGGTGATTTATTGTACTACTCTATATTTCAGGTTAAATAAATGACTCTTTGGTTTGAAATCAGAATAAATCTCGTGCCAGGCACTTCACTAACCAATGAGAATCAGAAGATGAGGAATCTTGAGCCTTCTTTCAGAAACTTGGAAGATGTCTCAGAATCGCCATACTATATAATAACATTATTATGCAAACTGAGTACATTTCTTGTTATACAACATTTACTCCAAATTCAAATTGTTTGTCCATATAAAGGGATCACAGAAAATTAAAATGACCATTTAAAATCAATCTTCTCTCTTCCCCACACTCTACATTAACCTAAAGAGCAATAAAATACAGCACACCCTCCTTTGCTAGAAAACTACTCTGCAGCACCCCGAGGTGTGCATCACAAGTGGTTGAGTAGTAATTACACGTGGAGATGTGTCCGTTGTAGACGCTGGGTTCCCACTGCATAGACAGTCTAATTACCAGAAATGGACAATGTTGCCTGATAGGCTGTTCCCTGTAAACACTGCCTCTGCCCACCTTTTTTCTTTCCCCAGACTGTATTATGTTGTGCTGCATTTGTCAAACTGGAAGAAGATGGGGAAAACTGACAAAGAGAACTTATGCTGTTGTTTTATTTTCTGAAGGAAATAAGTCATTATAACATGTATGAGTAAATAGGAAAATATAATAAAATACTTTATAAAGTAAAAAAATGTATTTTAAGTTGAACCATCTACTTTTACTACTACTCTAAGTGATAGCAGAACTTAAAAGAAGGAAAGGATTCTAAATATCTTTAGGGCTCTTAGGAGTAGTCTATTTTATATTTTACCCAATCTTCAGCTGAAGACAGGTAATATGAGAGGATGAAAATACCTTTTAGGCATTGCTTAAAATACTGACAGGGACTTGCTTAACAATTCCACTATCTAACTTCCATTTAGCTCTTTTTTTGGGCCCAGCATTGTGCTAAATTTTTCAAACAGTGAATAATAAAGAGTTTTCTATTGTCGAGGTTTTCATCATGGCAGGTGGTATGGAGAGATAAAGGAATAAATGGGTAATTGCCCTGAAGTGTGTGAAAGTCTATGGTAGAGTTAACTTGCTACCAAGACCATAGCCCTACAGGGTATTTAGGGCAACTTCACATAAACGGAGAAAGTTCGAACCTATAAGAATTGGAATTAAAACTCTAAAAATATGAACTAAGAAAAAAGGAATTTCCAGACAGTAAATCAACAAATAATGGAAATGGCTTTTCCTAGGTTAAGGTAAATGGCTGGAGTAAAACATCTTCAATAAGTGGGATGTGAGGAGTACTAAAGAGGAGGCTACAAAAGGAGATTTTTATATAACTGTGTGAATTGGGATTTGTAGCTGTCATTTACCATGTTTTTCTTAAGTTCCTTCTCTACTAGTTAGAAATAGATTTGAAATTAAAATTGACATGGTCCATGGCCTACTGGCAGGTAAGAAACTGTCTAGTGGAGGATGCAGAAAATTCAAAATAACAACAGAAATGACTATGTAATTAATACAACTTTATAAGTATTGAGAAGATGAGTCTAAAGGTGCTATACAAGAATTTTTTAGTCTTGGGGCACCTTTAGTCTTGGGGTGGCTCAGTCGGTTAAGCATCTGACTTTGGCTCAGGTGATGATCTCATGGTTTGTGAGTTCGAGCCCCGTGTCAGGCTCTGTGCTGACAGCTCAGAGCCCGGAGCCTGGTTTGGATTCTGTGTCTCCTCTCTCTGCCCCTTCCCCACTCATGCTCTGTCTCTGTCTCAGAAATAAATAAAAATTAAAAAAAAAATTAAATAAATAAATAAATACATAAATAAATAAATAAGGAGGCACCTGAGTGGCTCAGTCAGTTAAGCATCCAATTTCAGCTCAGGTCATGAACTGGTGGTTTGTGAGTTTGAGCCCCGTGTCAGGCTCTGTGCTGACAGCTCAGAGCCTGGAGCCTGCTTCAGATTCTGAGTCTCCCTCTCTCTCTGCTCCTCCCCCACTCAGGTTCTGTCTCTCTCTCTCAAAAATACATAAAACATTTTTTTTAATTAAAACAAAAATTAAAAAAAAAAGAATTTTAGTCTTTGGCTCTTAGAGAGTCAATGCATTATAAGCATGAAGAGTAATGATCAAATATTCTTCAAGATTAGAGTTTTTTTGTTTGTTTTGTTTTGTTTGCTTATCACAGATGAAGTGGAGTCCTCAAAACTGGACTTGGTTCAAGCCATCTTCACCTTAGCTGGTCTTTTACTATCAGCAGCAGAGGGATAAAGAGACCCAGACAATTTTAGTAGAACTCTCAGAAGGAAATGCAATTGACTGTACATAAAGGAGAGGTGAGAAGAAGGGATTTACTGAGCTTATGTCAATACTGACTGAAGAAAAATGCATCCATGCCTCTCGTGCAGAGTCCAAGAGAAGATCAGGGAATGTTGAAAGGAACTCAACCCATTTTTTTTCCTTCTCAGAGGGGAGATACAAACGTGTATTGTATTGGAACCTTGGATATCTGATATATTTCAGAAAACTGAGCTCTATTTTTAAACATAGACTAGAAACCTCTCAATAAAGTTAGCATTTTCCCCCAATTTAATATTTCCCCACTTGGGTGATAAGTGAGTTATTCACAGTGCTTCTGAAGACACACTCTTCATTCATTTGTGTAACAAATCATTCAGTGAGCAACTACAATATATCAAGCACAATAGTAAGGACTTAGTAATAAGAGTCAAAAAGAAAAGGAGTTCCTATCTTTACCTGGTACATATGGTCTAGTAGAGAAACCAGACATTAAACATGTTATGACAATGTGCATATGAATTATAGTAAGACAGGATTTTAGGTACTGCATGATCTCCCAATATCAGGAGAAAAAAATGTAACAAAACTTGAAGTGTCTACAACATTAAAAATACGGTGGGGGTGCTGTCATGCAAATGGGTCAAAATAGCATCCAACATTCAAATGTCTTCCATATGGGAAGAAAAAAAAACTCTTTTGATGACCATAGGAAGCAGAATACAAAAAAAAGTTAAAGGGTATCAGATTCCTATCAATATAAGATATAATTTTCTAATAATCAAAACATTATGCTAATGGAAAAGTATTCCTTGTCACTGGAATCATTCATGCTCACGCTGGAAGAATTCCTAGAGATGGGTTCTGGGTGTGCATATTCAAATGCATAGGGATAAACTCAGGTGAAAAAATTAAGCAAGATGGACCAATTGAAGAGAATGCACATCCTATAATGTGTTCATTTTTATATTGTATTAATTCTGGACTTAGAAGTTGTTTACGCTCAAAGAACAAGTTTAGTCAGGGTGCCACAAGACTTCAGTCTGGTGAACTGGCAGCAAGTTTGTGACACTTGTAAGGTTATGTGAAATGTGAAAAGTCAACTTATTTTATTTTTTTTAATATGAAATCTATGGTCAAATTGGTTTCCATACAACACCCAGTGCTCATCCCAACAGGTGCCTTCCTCAATACCCATCACCCACCCTCCCCTCCCTCCCACCCCCATCAACCCTCAGTTTGTTCTCAGTTTTTAAGAGTCTCTTATGGTTTGGCTCCCTCCCTCTCTAACTTTTTTTATCCTTACCCTCCCCCATGGTCTTCTGTTAAGTTTCTCAGGATCCACATAAGAGTGAAAACATATGGTATCTGTGTGAAAAGTCAACTTAAATACAGGATCTGAAGTCATTCATTATTCTTCCTTCACATCCTGATATCTAATAGTTTTGTTATTCTCTGATAAATTCCATCATCCTGAGAAATGCATTGCTAAGCACACTTACCCCAAAACCTTCAAATTATACCCTGCCTGCAACCACTGGTGCAAATGAAAGGGCCAAGAATACTCACTAGCCAGGATACCTCAAGTGTTTGAGATCATTGCTGAATTTTGGTTTCATCATCTGCAATTTGGGAAAACTTGTTTTAGCAGAGAAAAAAAAGTCAAAGTCCTACAAGTTAACTGTCTTGTTGAATGAGCCAGAACTCTTGTCTGGGCACAAGGAGGTATGTGGGAAATACATTTTGTCCTTATATTCCAGTTAACCCCTGAACTGCCACTTCTCCCTTGCTCCTATTGTCAGATACTACCCTAGGGACTTCCCCACGTCTCCCAATGCTTATGTATACAATTTCCAAGGGACGAGATAGGAACTTACAGGACCTCAGTCCCTACGTGGCTGGTTCACAAAGGATCACTTGATACAAATTAGGTCATTCATAATATTCTGACTCCCAGGGACCACTGTGCTGTAGCTGGGCCAATAACTTCCTTCCCTAGGCTGACTGGATAAGGGGGAAAAGGCTGAAGTTGTACCTCTGAGAATTGTCAAGGGCAATGTTTTCCATCATATTAAAAAAGAAAAAAAAAGTCATGTAGAGAAAGTAAGGTATATAAAACTGACCCACAGAGAGGAGGAAAAACACAAAAATGAAAGCTCTGAAAATGCCAAGATCCCCATAACAGTTGTCCCTGTGGCTGAGTCTACCCCTTCTAACATGGGTTGGTGGTTTCACGAGATTATTTCAGTATCCTCTCCATGAACTTTCTTTCTTCATGTAAAGTTCCTACTTATTACCTATTTTACAAAGTCCTAATAAACACATCAATATAATCTTACTCAGAAATTGTAAGTCTAAAACATGTATTGGTAAATAAAACAAACAAAAAAGGACATGGGTCCCTCTTTCTTCTTCTTCTTCTTCTTTTAATGGAAAACTCAAACCAAAAAGAAAATATAAGTATGTTCATTAACTAAGTGACACCTACAATTAGCAAATTTTATTAGAAGCATTCTACTAAGTGATACATTTGGTCAGTCCTCATTCTAGCTCCTGTGAAGCCGCTGGCTGCCCTTGAGTCATGTACTAGAATGACTCCTTAGAAGCTGGAGGACTAAAGTCTGTGCTTCTCTAAGGTCACCACCTGAATGCACAGAGTCCTTAGACGGATACCAAAGAGATGGGGAAAATGTAATTAAAAAGCAATCCAGGACCTCTTGTCCTTACATTCCTTGCACCATGTGGGCAATTGCCACTTAGTAGTATCTGGGCAGATGTTATTGGAACAGATGGCAAACTCAGGGGAAATGTGGTGTCCTGCAGAGAGCAAGGACTTCACAGACAGAGAGACCAAGGTTCAGATCTTGACTTTGCCACTCTCTCTTGAGCCAATGATTTAGTTTCTTTGACCCTCAACTACTGTAACTATTAAGTGAAGTGATTAAGTGAATAATACATAAAGCACCTTGACATCCGAATGAAGTCATGTATACGAAGTACACATGACTTGCATATACTAAAGATGTGATTAAAATACATGTACATGCAAGTACATGACTTGCATATACTAAAGATGTGATTAAAATATTACTTCTTCCCCAAATGGATCCCTCTAACACATCCACTGGGACAGTCTAACCAGAAAATTAGAGGAGGTGGGGAGGAGAAAGAGACAAAGGGGAGGGTTATATAAACTCATTATCATTAGTCTCAAATTATCTGGCTAAAAGCCAAGGTGAGAAAAATTGCATTTCAAATGCATACATGCTCCCAGCTGTAGCTAAAAGCCTTTAGGTTTCTGTTTCCAAGATAACTTCTCTCAGGATGTTTTAAGAACATATGATGTGGATACCTGTGTGGTTCAGTCGGTTAGGCAACCAATTCTTGATTTCAGTTCAGGTCATGACCTCACAGTTCATGAGATGGAGCCCCACATCAGACTATGCACTGACAGCACAGAGACTGCTGGGGATTCTCTCTCTCTCTCTCTCTCTCTCTCTCTCTCTCTCTCTCTCTCTCCTCTCTCTCCCTCCCTCCCCCCCCCCAATCAATAAAATAAAACATTTAAAGAAAAAAGAATATGTGACAGATTTTCTGGAATAGTTCCCTCATTCAAGCTAGAAATCCATCTGCAAGACCTGTTAGGATTGAGAGCGGACAATCAAATAAATACCTGGTATCCACTCTCTATTTTAATGACACATAAGAAAATTGTTATACTAGACAGAAAGGATTAGGATAACAATGACAAATCCCATTTATTGGGCACTTAGTGTATGCCAATCACTCTCCAAGCAATTCTATCAATATTATATTTCAAAAAGAAACTTTCTAAGAAAAATACCTAGGGATGTCACCTTACATTTGTTAGATACAGCATGTACAAGACATAGTTAACAAGATTTTTAAAGGTCACCAGGACTTGTGACAGGCATAGAGAACCAAGAGTTGAGTAAAACAGTGTTCCTGATGTCAAGAAGCCCAAAATAAAGAAGACATTGTAAAATCAGGACAAAATACAAAATAATAATAGTAGCTGTTCTTTATTATGCAAATTTACTTATAACTTATTTAGAATGATTTATTTTTACAGAAAAATAAACAGAAGCAGAGACTATATTATATATACCAACTCACTCTTTCTGAATCCTCTATGTATTAGTAATACCATTGTGGACATAGATATAAATATCTCACCACAATGATAGGCAGTGGGATATCATTAAGGATTTAAATGCCCTGTTTTGCTGTGTTATCCCTTTCCACTGGGAAGTTAATTCTTCAACTCCTGATAATTTCTTGTTACTTCCTTGACAAATACTTGCTGAATTCCCAATAGGATGTAAGGAGACTAAGATGAATAATACCATGACAAATGACAAGTTTACTGAAGAATTTACCCAGGAACGCTCATGGAACACTCAAACTCTTGGCATTAAGATACCTGGAAAGGTAGAAAAACCTATGGTAAAGGTTAAAAAAAAGGCACAGGTCCACACCAATATCCCAAATTGTGTTAGGGGCTGCATCTCTCAAAAATGTTACTTTAGGGTCACCTGGGTGGCTCAGTGGGTTGAACCTCTGACTCTGGCTCAAGTCATGATCTCAAGACTCATGAACTGGAGCCCCACACCAAGCTGGCTGATGTCAGCGCAGAGCCTGCTTCGGATCCCCTGTCCCCCTATCTGTTTCTCTGCCCCTTCCCCGCTAGCTGAGTCTCTCTTTCTCTCTCAAAAATAAATAAATCTTTTAAAAAATGTTAGTTTATTTTCTAGGTGAACCAGCCTTCTACATTTGGTTTCTTTATGGGTAATGCTATGTGATATAGTTATGTATTTGTTTCACATGTTGAAAAATATTTTAAAATATATTATATTTTGCATTATTAAAAAAACAAAATTCAACTGAGTGAATTTTAAGATCTGATTGGCTTTATTAAGCAATTCATGCATGGGGCAGTATCCTAAGTAGCAAGTAGAGATGCTCTGGGGAGTAGTACAAAATAGGTTTTGATAGGAAGGAGAGTGGGGCAAGAAGTTATTAGCAAAAGAAAAGAAAAGAATTGTTACCTTCACAGGACATCACCAAGGCTGATCAAAAAATTTCAGATGGACTACTGAAAGGTCACATTCCTGAGACAGGTATGTGTTGCCCCTTTGCAGTTACTCTGTTAGCCAGTTGTTTTGGTTTGGTCCAGGGTTGTTAGGGAACGGGGCAGTCCCATTTAGTATGGAGTAGCAGCTCCAGTCCAGTGTTGTAAGGAATGGGCAGTCCCATTTAGTACGGAGTAGCAGCTCCAGAGAGCTTGGGGAACACTGATCCAGATGAGGTTTTAGTTGGCTCATCAGAAGTAGTAATGATGGAATATGGAAAGTGGCAGACTTCTTTTACTTATTTTGAGAGGGGGGAGGGGCAGAGACAGAGGGAGAGAGAATCCCAAGCAGACTCTCCACTAACAGTGCAGAGCCCTATAAATCACCGGAGCTGAAATCAAGAGTTGGACACTTAACCAACCAACCCACCCAGACATCCCTCTAGGGGCAGATTTTAAAGTAATCAGCAGTACAGGGCAAATATGAATCGTTAAAAAAATAATAAAGTGCCTGGATAGCTCATTTAGCAGAGTGAAGCAACTTGAGAATTAGCTATGTTGCCTACCAAGTAACTTTTTTTCTTCTCTCAAAGAGTGAATTGCTTACTGTGAATATCAGAATTACTTGAGCTGTTGGTTAAAATCCAGAGTCAGAGGATTGCAAGCAATGACACTGTAATGTATGACATCCATACAAATGAAATGTTATGGAGATCAGGGCAATCCTAATAGTTATGTGTTTTGTTTCATATTGTATTCCAACTCTTAGCACAATGCCTACCAAATTACAGATGAAGGAAGGGAGGGAGGGAGGGAGGAAGGAATGACGTTTTGGGGTGATGGTGGGCTTCAGAGCTGATGGCCAAGAAAGAATTCTTGAAGATGTCTTTGGTGCAAAAATGGTGATTTTATTAAAGCACAGGACGAGGACCCTTGGACAGAAAGAACTGCACTTGTCCAGGGAAATAGAGTCAAGAGGGAATTTCCAAAGAGACATTCATATGCTAAAGACTCACAGATTACTGGAGGCCTAGCTGTTGTCAAGCTAATGTTGTTTTCCCCTCTAACAAATCATTAAGACAGTAGGAGTTCCTGGAAAAAAGTCCTAGTCTGTATTGCCCTCAAGTATTTATCCATGAGCTACAGGTTATAAGGTAATTTAATTTTACCTGCCATTTCTTTCTTGCCTTTGTCCCCATATCACTATGAAGGGGTGATGCTGGGGCTCCA
The DNA here is from genome assembly GCF_018350175.1 of Felis catus. Classification (NCBI taxonomy): domain Eukaryota; kingdom Metazoa; phylum Chordata; class Mammalia; order Carnivora; family Felidae; genus Felis; species Felis catus. The sequence goes on from NC_058382.1 coordinate 39,877,022, forward strand.
GGAGCCAGAGTCTACAGGTTACTGGAGATTAGGCTATTGATAAAATTACCTTTTTCTTGTAATTTACTAAGATATTTGTAAACTTACGGAGATTCATTAGTTTAACCATTTCTTTTCTGTCCTTTCCTTTGTCCTCTGGTAGCCAGGAGAGCCTGAGGAATATCACACATATCCCACCTGGGTGGGGGTGGTGTGTGCCAGCTTGTACTTGGTCCTCACCTTCCCTTAGGGTCCCTTATCAGTAGGAAGGAGAGAAGGAAGGAAGGAAGGAAGGAAGGAAAGAAGGAAGGAAGGAAAGAAGGAAGGAAGGAAGGAAGGAAGGAAGGAAAAAAGGAAGGAAACAAGGAAGGAAGGAAGGAAGGAAGGAAGGAAGGAAGGAAGGAAGGAAACAAGGAAGGAAGGAAGGAGGGAAGGAAGGAAGGAGGGAAGGAAGGAAGAAAGGAAGAAAGGAGGGAAGGAAGGAAGGAAGGAAGGAAGGAAGGAAGGAAGGAAGGAAGGAAGGAAGGAAGATAGGTGGGAGGAAGGAAGGGAGGAGAAAAGTGCACAGGGCAGAGGAGGACTGAGGATGGGAAGAGGAGGGAAGGTGAAGGGAAGGGGGAAATTCAACAATATCAAGAAGCCATATTACTTTTTCCTTTTTTAAATTTATTTATTTGTTTCAAGTTTTTAGGTCTAACTTTTCAATGGTGTGTGTGTGTGTGTGTGTGTGTGTGTGTGTGTGTGTGTGTGTGTTTTCAAGAGGGTCTGGGAAAGGTAACAAAAGGTAGGAAAAGATGAGTCTCTACCTCACTCCTGTGTTTTGCTTTTTTTGATGCTAAGAGTGAGGAAGGGAAATCATTTTGACCTATACATTCAAGAGCTCAGTCCCAAGAATATTTGTGTCAAAGGTCAAGCTTTCTTAGCCCCTCTACATCCTTTTGTAAATTAATCATGCTATTAATTATTTGTATTATTTTAATATTTATTGTTCTCCTATATGCATGACAGGAGACAGGACCTGGTAGATTACTTGATGACAGAAAGTATGTACTAAATAATTGTTAGCTGTTTATGTGAAAGGCTAATGATTGAAGGCTCAATCTGCATCACAATGACTTGATGTCTAGTGTTTATTTTTTATATCATTATCTTGTGACCATTCATTTCTGCCTCAAGTTCTGTGCAAGCTGGGAGGACTATCATGAGGGATGTTGTTGGATTCACATGTACAGAACACATGGTTATAGTGAGTTATGAGGGAAGGGAGACCTGGGAGATGACAAGTTGACCAAAGTACAACCATTTTGGTTTTAGGCTAACCCTTAACCTAAAAGTCATTAGGTCATAAAAAGAGTCACACAGTCCAATTCATGGAAAACCACAAGACTCTACTCCCTCCAGCAATAAAAGCCACAAAATTTGGACATTCTTAAAATTGTTCTCTGTAAGGGCACCTGGGTGGCTCAGTGGGTTGATTGTCCCCACTCCAGATTTCAGCTCAGGTCATGAAGTGGAGCCCTTCATTGACCTCTGTGCTGACAGGATTCTTTCTCTCTCCCACTCTATCTGCCCCTCCCCTGCTCTTGCTCTCTCTCAAAATAAATAAACTTAAATAATAAAACATAAGAAATAAATTTAAAAAAAAAACCTGCTCCATGTAGATAATTACACAAACCTAAGCATAACATTAAGACAATGGAAAAACTAACCACCTTCTACAAATGATAAATGCAAAGTTAAAGAGCTAATTTAAACACACACACACACACACACACACACACACACACACACTTACAAAACCCTTCCTTAGAGGCAAAAGGGGATCCTTTACCTCATTTGGGAGGAGAGAACACTACTTTGTCGGAGAAGTAGCTCCATTCTTACTTCTAGACTCGATAACTCTTTGTCTCTTTCTCTAAATGGCTTGCTCTTGAATTCTTTCCTATAGAAAGCCAAGAACCCTCTTGGCAAGGGGCCTGGGTCCCGCCATCTCAGGGCCTCAGCCCATCCAGCTTCACTAGTAAAAAAAGAAACAACTTTATGGGAGAAAGAAAAAAATGATGGATGGGAGGAAGGAATTAAAATATCCTCAGGGGTATTAAAATAAAAAATTTTAAAGGATAATAAAGAAAATGGGGAAAATCTTACTTTCCAGCATTGATTGAAAGTAACCTGTTTTTCAGGGGACATCTTGGGTCTGCCTCTCTTGGTGTTGCTTTTGCTATTGCTGTTTTTGTTACTGTTTTTTGAGGCAATTATGCTAAATGCAGATGTGTTTTTTTTCTTTTACAATTCTTTCCTTTATATAATGATTCTTTACACTCTATAGTACCTTTTCTTTTCTTCTTGTTTTGTGGAGGAAGGGATAAGCTTTTTGTGAGTTCATAATCAGAGCTACATTGTGCTTTATGCCATCTTGCAGACCCTTCTGTTATCATAGGGATATTGTAGAATCATCCTTGTAATTAGGATATAGTTAAATTTGCAACTTGATTTTGCAGCCAATTGTTATCTAGGTTCTGTGTAATCTTGGCAACCTTATCGTTGATGACTCATGCAGTGCATTACAGAGTACAATGGTGCCAAAATTCCATGAACATTCTCATACAAATAAGAGCTTTCAAACTTATTTATTACCAGTGTGCATACCAAAACACATTAACTATTCACAGGAGAAAGGTTAAACCACAGCTAAGCTAAATCCCATCCAGTTAGCACAATGGTGCTGAATTAGAGCACATGGCAAGATAGTGTCTTGTGAGTCTCCTGAAAACTGGGCCTTTCTCACTTTGGCCTGAAACATACATAAATAAAGAGAAGGGAGGAGGGGAGAAAATTAAAGATAAATCAACTATAAGATCAATTTATATATATTCAATATTGAGATGACATTTGCAGAATTCTCTTCCTGTAACTGATCTTCAACATAATTTTATCTGTTTAGTCTTGGCCAAGCTTTCAGTAAATCTTTTTTTTTTCAATACAGATTCATATATTCCATTTCTTCTTTGACATCTCTAAGTGCATAGACAAAAGAAGACTTAATATGGACAAATGCTCTTCATGACTCTTGATCCCTCTAATTCATTCTGAACTTTTCCTTCATGGATCTTTGCCACTAAAGATAAGCCACTTAACTAGCCATTCACCAGACTAAAAAAGGAATTTTCTCTTACCTTGTCTTTCCTTTATACCTTGCATCCAAGATATCCATAAGCCCTGCTATGCTTCTATTACTACTTCCTGTTTCCAAGATTTTATGGTTCTCATTTGGACAATGAAAGCCTCCTAAATAGTCTCTTACATTGATTCTCACTGTCACTATATTGTTTTTCATACAAAAGCCAAAATAAGCTTAAAAAAATATCATGATTCTCCTTTGCTTAAATCTGTTCAGTGGTTTCCCCAATAAACTAGAATAAAATCAAAATTCCTTTCGTGGTTTACAGATATGGCTTGTCTACTTTCCTCTGAATGTCATACTCCCAACTTCTGTCATTTCCCTTAAGCCATACTCACATTATTCTCTTCATCAAACATATGAAACTTATTTTTAATCCAGGGTCTTTGTAATAGCTCTTCCCTTTGCTGGGATTCTCTTTAAATTTGGTATGACTGAGCGCTTTTAAAGATCTATGCTTAGATATTTTCTGCTGGAGAGATCTTCCTGGCTACCCAAATTGAAATACTCCATTAGGCAATCCTTATCACTTTATTTACTGCATAGTATATTTGTACACTAATAAACAAACAAAAAGACAACATATACTTGTTATTGACAGTCTACTCTTTCTAAATTGTAAGCTGCATAGGAGCAGAAACCAGGTCTTTCCTCTTTGTGATGAATCCATAGGATCTAGAATATTTCCTATCAGTAGCCTCCCATGAAACATGGTGAATAAATATGTATTCAACAGGTTATTATTCCATGTTGAATCCTATGTTACTTGTTGGACATTCAATGCTGAGTAAAACAGATATGTCTATTTCTTCATGGTGGCTTTGAGAAGGGAAATCTCATATTATTTAAATATTAACACAAATAGCTAAGTATCATTCAATAAAAAAGAAGAGTATTGGCAACATACTACTGGAAGATTCAGGAAGAGGTTTCTAAAAAAAAAATAGTGCTTATGGGATCCAATAGTAGAACTTAAGTTAACTAGGAAAAAGGTTGAACATGGGAGAATGTTGGTCAGTGCCCTAGTCATCCAGGGGGAGATAACAGCATTTGTTAAAAACCATGAAGCAGAAAAGATGATGATCCATTTGAGGAAATAAGTAAAGGCCAGTGGGGTTTGAACATGGAGGAAAATGGGGACAGAAGTTACAGGTGAGAGCAGAGAGGTGCATAGGACACTTTGAGCTGGAAAAGAAATTTGAGCTGGAAAAGAAGATAATTACCTTGAAAGCATTAATGATATGGGGATTACTAGCCTCTCTCTTTGCCACACATCTGGTTCTTAGGAATCAAAGTGATAAAGCACTTACATGAATAGAAAATGGTAATAATGAAAGTGTGCAGAGTATATAGAGGCCATAGTGTTTTTTTTTAAGTTTATTTATTTATTTTGAGAGAGAGAGCGAGAGAGAGAGAGAGAGAGAGAGAGCGAGCGAGCAAGCAGGGGAGGGGCAGAGAGAGAGACAGAGAAAGAGAGAATCCGAAGCAGGCTCCTGACTCCCATTGTGGAGACGGACATGGGGTTTGGCTCAAATCCACAAACCGTGAGATCAGGACCTGAGCCTAAGTCAAGAGTCAGACACTTAACCAACTAAGCCACCCAGGCACCCCAAGGCCATAGTGTTTTTAAAGATGTGGAAGTGAATTAATTATATGTGTAGCCTTTAAGCCAAAATAAAGCAGGAAGATGATTCCTAAGCAAGGTTTAATGGATACATAGGATTATATTTAGAAGAACAGAATGACAGGGAGACATTCCAGGTAAGTAAAACAATTTTCATGAAAGCCAAGTCTTCTATTCTGGCTACTGGAACTAGTTTGAAATTGGTGAAGAATAAAGTATGAGTAAGAGGTGCTGAAATATGATAGTATAAGAATAACGAGCATTAGATAATGCAGGCATAGTGTTATTTGCTGAAGAATTTGGACCTTCCTCTGGTCAGTGCTTCTCAACTTTTCTCAACTTCTCTTCAAATATCCCTAACAGAACATGAGCTAGGATGCATATACTCAGGGGACTAGAGATATAGCCCCAAAAGTCACAATAAGGCCATTTATTTCACAAATTGTCCTAGCTCAGCTTAAAAATGCATGTGATTCCAACACTGATTAGTTGTTTTTATTGTAAAAGATATACAGTGCCCAAATATTTGTAAAAATCAGTACCATGCTTATCCATACTATTGCATATCCTTGGCAAATCACTTCATACCCCTGATGTTTGGGTCCTCCAGGTAAAAAGATAGGTAGCCTGTCCCCACCTGGGGGCTTTGGGAAGGGGCCTGGGGTGATGTCAGAAGCTGGAGGCCCAGGCCCCGCCCTTGGGAGCTGGCCCTCCCACTCTGCACATTCCCGGGCTGGAGGGAAGGACCTCTGTGTATATCTTGTGCTCAATAAGGTTGCTTTTTGTTTATTTAATGCCATGGGGATGGGTGAGAGGAGTGGGAAGATGCTGGCTCTTTCCTTCTCACAAGAGTGAGGCTAGCTGGCCTACACAGCTTGATGTACTCTATCCTCCCCACATGCCCCAGGGCCCTCAGGCATCACACCCCCACCTGTTTCCACAGTCCCCAGTCTACCCACAGTGGTTGGTTCTGTGAGGAGGGAAAAAACAAACAAACAACAACAACAACAACAACAACAACAACAACAACAACAACAACAACAAAATGTCCTGTCATTGAGGTCTTTAAAATACAGGAGTGACATAATCAGATTTGTGACTTAAAAAGATCACTCTAGCTGAGAATGTGGAGGCTGGATTAGAGAAGGGAAATAAACAGGCACTCAATAAACATTTGTTGAATTACTCTGTTAACTCTCATCAACGGCAAGTTGATACAGTCACATGCAATCACATTGGTATGGTTTATCCAGGTTCAAATACCTCCTCTTGAGAAATAGGCACAGTGCTTTGACCTAAATCATCTGGAATCACAGTCTGTGCTAATCAAATTCACCACAGCTGCACTTATTTTTCACTCTACAACCTCAGGCAGAATAAAAAGTTATTATCAACCACATCTTTTATCTGGTAAACAGCAACCACTTATCACAGCCGGAGTAAAAGTTATCCAATTAAGTCATTTATTCTAGCATTCTTTTTGGAATAGACTTATGATATCATTATGAGATGGGGAAAATGTTTCCATATTTTTATTTATTTTTATTTCTGATACATTTTCCAGTACTTATTCCAATAAGTATGCATTTTATTTCCTATCTTCCAGGAATGTTATAAGGTAACCCTACTGTACAAGAAATTTTATGTAACCAAGACATTCTTTTTTTTTTTTTTTTTTAAGTAGGCTTCATGCCTAGCAAAGAACCTAATGTAGGGCTTGAATTCACCTGCCTAAGATCAAGACCTGAGCTGAGATCAAGAGTTGGATGCTTAACTGACTGAGCCATCCAGGCACCCCTGTATAAGACATTCTTAATGTTCCCCTAAGATTGAAAAAGAAAACAAACAAAAAAAAAAGATTGAATAAACTTTAGACAGGATTCTTTCTCTTTTTTTCCATGTTTCAAGTTTTTATTTAAATTCTAGTTAGTAAACATATAGTTTAATATTGTTTCAGCAGAATTTAGTGATTCATCACTTACATAGAACATCCAGTGCTCATCACAGCAAGTGTCCTCCTTAATCCCCATCATCCACGTAGCCCATCTTCCATCCACCTCCCCTCCAGCAACCCTCAGTTTGTTCTCTATAGTTCAAAGTCTCTTTTGGTTTGCCTCCCTTTTTTTTTTCCTTCCTTCCCTTATGCTTATCTGTTTTGTTCCTTACAGTCCACAGAAGAGGGAAATCATGTGGTATTTATCTTTTTCTGACTAGCTTATTTTGCTTAGTATAATATACTCTAGCTCCATTCACATCATGCAAATGGCAAGATTTCATTCTTTTGATAGCTGAGTAATATTCCATTTTACGTGTGTGTGTGTGTGTGTGTGTGTGTGTGTGTGTGTATTTGTGTACACACATATATCCCATATCTTTATGCATTCATCAGTTGATAGACATTTGGGTTTTTACCATAATTTGGCTATTGTTGATAATGCTTCTATAAGCAATGGGGATGTGCCCCTTTGAATCGATATTTTGGTATCCTTTGGGTAAATACCTAGTAGTGGAATTGCTGGGTAGTAGGGTAGTTCTATTTTTAACCTTTTGACAAACTCGATACTTTCTTCCCGAGTGGCCACATCACCTTGCATTCCTACCAACAGCAGATCCCCTTTCTCCACATCCTTGCCAACATCCATTGTTTCCTGTGTTGTGAATTTTAGCCATTCTGACAAGTGTGAGCTAGTATCTTATTGCAGTTTTGATTTGTATTTCCCTGATGATGAGTGATGTTGAGCACTGTTTCATGTATGTGTTACCCATACGTAGGTCTTCTTTGGAAAAAAAATGTCTATTCATTAGACAGAATTACTTCTGATTATAGGCCCTTGACCTCTGTTTTCTTTAAGCATTTACTTTAGAAAATTTCCAGTTCTTAAGTCTTTTTCTGTGAGATGTAAATATTCTCTTTGCTTCTTCCAGTTTTACAATCCAGGAATGTCATTCTCAAAGACCCAAAACTCATTCTTTGAAATGTAATCATCAAAGAGTGCCCATCTCTCTGTTGCCAGGGGAGGCAAGAAGCCTGACTTCCATAAGTGTCAGTTAGCAAACACAGATGCCTAACCACATTGACGAACCTCCCCTGCAATATCCTCTAGCACTTTGTCACTAGATCACCCCAGCACTTAAAACCCCTCCACCCTTTGCTCCAGCAGAGTTGAGGTCAGTCTCCCTTCCCTATTGCATAGTTTTAAAGTTTTCCTTAACTGTGTCCCATGTGATCTTTCTTTAACAAATACATATCAAAGTGAGGTATTAGAGAAGTTTGGGCAGTTAAGCAGGCAGCAATTTAATGGGCAATATTTACTACTGTTTATCTACCATGAGCTCAGTCAGTGATAGTAAATGTAAAAAACTTAGTATACCCTAACAGAAAAGAAAGGAAGAATAAGCATTTTCTTAATATTTGTGTGCATGTACATATCACTGGGATATAGCTAGGAGGACTAATATTTTCTCCTCTGAGTCCCAAAGGAAATAATTTGGACATGACACTGCTTATTGCCAGTTACTGTAAGATGTTTTGTGCGGCAACTTAGGGTGGCAGAGTAAGTAGATGTCAAGGATGCTTCCCTTAGCATAATAAGGGCAAGGTTAAGGACAATTAGTTTCTGTGAAATTTAGTGCTATTAGAAGCTACATCGAATTCTCAGACTCAAAAGACATTACAAAAGAAAGTTATTCCTCATTTTGTCAAGGTATGATTTTATATGTTCTAAAATATAAATACATACAGCCTCAAGGGGACGCTCCCCAGCCCCGCCCCCTTTCCATTCCTGCTACCACTATATAAAGAACAGTAATATATTGTTTAGCCTTTCTATGTCAGGACCTAAATCCACAATTACCTTTGCAGAGCAGCAATAACTAGACAGATACAAACCACCTAATAAGTCATTAATACTTCAGAATTTGAAGCAATAAATATATAAGGCAAGACTGAGTATGATTATTTCTATAGGTTACTTGGAATATTGTAGATGTAGGTGAGAAAAAAAATTAGAAGAAGAATTCTGTGGGAAATGCAAAGGAATGGGTAAAATTAAGAAAGAACGAGATGTCTTTGTCAGATACTCAACAAAGTTCAGTATTGTATCAGGGGTATAGCATGGGTTCCCACTAACAAATTCATAAAAATAACTGGTTAAACACTTGGCAAGTACTTGAATACATTTTATTGGGCCCTCCAAAAGGTAGGTAGATACCTACCTTTTGGAAAGCAAAAATAAATGAGTCTATCACCAAATTTACATATGTATCACATTTAATTTTAGAATTTATTAATCCATTTACACTTTTATTCATTAGAACAATATTAGTGTTAAGCATCTACTATGTAGTAGGCACTGTTCTTGGTTCAATGGATGCATCAGTAACCACAGCACAGTCTTTGTCTTGCTCTCATGGGGTTACATTCTAATAATAGGTATGGGGTAGAGATGGATGTGGGGACAGATAATATACATATTAGAAAGTAAATATACGGAATGCCCACTAAGATTAAGTACTGCTGTTTTGGGGAAATAGCCAGGTAGCCAGAGTGACTAGGTAGCCAGAGTGGCTAGAGTAAATGAGAAAAGGAGAGAGTTGTAGGAGATAATGTCAAAATGTAGTATGAGACCAGATCCTTCAAAGAAATGAAGGGATTTGATTTTACTCAAGTAAGACAGGAAACCTTTGGAAGGTTTTATGTGGAAGAATTAACTGATCTTGTGTTTTAGAAGCTCATTCTCACCTTGAGATTGAAAACAGACTGTACAGGATTAAGAATAAAAATTAAAATCCATTCACAGGACAGAGAGTATTATGAGAAGTGGTCAGATACCAAATAAACTTGGAAAGCAAAGCTGATATGACTTAGGGATGTATTAAATGTGAAGGTAATATCAAGAAAGGAATGGGGCACCAGGGTGGCTCAGTCATTAAGCATCCGACTTCGGCTCAGGTCATGATCTCATGGTTCCCCAAGTTCCAGCCCTGCGCCAGGCTCTTCACTGACAGTTCAGAGCCGGGAGCCTGCTTCAGACTCTGTGTCTCTCTTTCGCTCTCTGCCCCCCCCCCCCCTTCATGCTCTGTCTCTGTCTCTCTGTCTCTCACTCAAAAATAAACATTAAATTTAAAAAAATATATAAATAAGTAAAAATTTTAAAGAAATAGTAAGAAAGAATCAGGTATGACTTTAAGAGTTACAGCTGAGAAACAGAATTAAGTCCTTATTTACTGAGTAAGGAGAATATATAAGAGTGGAATTAAAAGGATGCAAAATCAGGTGTTCAGCTTTCAAAAGGGGTAGGCAGTTAGAGATACCCATTTTCAGGTCAATGAAGGTACCCCTAAAGGGAAATATGAAGTTATCCACATACAGATAACTTTTACAGTTATCCAGTTGAGATCACCTAGGCCCTAAGTCCTAGGAGGTCCATAAAGGGAGAGTGGAGAAAAGATGTCATTTACAAGTTGGCTCCATGAAAGAAATCAGGAGAGAGATGCTAGAGTGAGAATCCAGCAAGAGAGGGGGAGAATCATGCGGAAATATATACTAGAAGATAATTAAAGAGGGAGAATCTTAACTCTCAACATGAGAATTAAGACCATTGATCATTGGGTTTATCAACATTGCGACTATTGGGTCTTTGGTAGGAACAGTGTTGATGGACCTGGGTGGAGGTGGAGGCAAAATTGGACTGTAGTAAGAAATTCAGGTGAAAGGAGAAGAATATTGTTGCTATAATGCAGAGCACATAAATGGTTGACAGTTACAAGGTAATATATTAAACATAGATTTCGATGAGAAAAATAATACCATTTCTCCATGCCATTACCTGTGATGCCTTGTGGAGAAGAATTGGTGATACATGAAGAGAGACAATACATTACTGAGACATTATCCTTGAGTAAGCTGTGGGTAAAGGTAGTTGTAATGCATAGGGAGAGGACACGGCATTAGCTAGGAACCCAGATAATTCATTCAAAGTAATAGTAGGAAAGACAGAGGATGAGGATATAGACACAAGTGTTTAGAGATAGATGTAGTAATTGGGTGTATAGATATTAATTCTCTGACGGCTCCTATTTTCTCAGTGAACTGGGAGACAATATCATCAGCTGAAAGTAGGATGAGGTAGAGGATGTTCAAGGTTTCAGGAAAGAGGCATGAGTGTGAAATAGGAGACAGGAGAGGAAGATGGACTAGGGGAATGAAGTGGATTGCCCGGCAACACTGATGCCTGGCTTTGAGTTAACCATTGTGAATTTAAAGCCAGATCATTCAGCATGGTTTTATGTGTTCCCCTCTCCCCACATTTACATTAAGTTTCAAGAATACAGATGGACTGAACCAATGTTGGAGGTTGGCAGAGGAATATTCAAAGGTACAAGAACTAATTGAGTCAATGATATAATTATGATTGGTCATAGAATCTAAAATTGAGAAGAAGTGAAACAAGAATGTGAGGGAGGTGAGAAACATAAAATAATAGTGTCAAAGTATTAAAAATCTAGTTGGGGTGAAGAATTATTGGAATTTCCAAATCTGACGGTGTGGCTTAGAATGGTCAGAGGCCAAGATGCTTGAAATTTCTGTCAAGAAGGGCATATATCTTCTGTTCATATATAATACCTATCTATGGGCTGATATAAAGTTGAAGACCAAACCAGATCATTGGATCAGCAGGAGGGAAACTGAGAGGCCAGGACCTTAAAAGTACTATCTACATGGGCATTAAAATCATGAAGAGCTATGACTGCAGTTGTGTTGGGGAAAGAGACAGGGAGCCAGGGGTTAACATCCTCAAGCAATGAAAGGAATGATGGGGAAGCAGAAGATGACTACCCAAAAAGGTTAGAATTTAGCTTGGCAGGATGCCATGCTGTTTAAGTCAGGGTGTTCTGAGGGAGGAGGTGGGATAATTGTTAGGAAGCAGCTTCATAAAAGCACTGAGAAGACCAACTCTGTCTCCTCATCATTGAAGGAAGATAACAGGGAAGATCTTAAAAGGAAAGGGGGATGTTAAAAGAAGAGGTTGGAGATAGAATACTGCTGAAGAAATACTGTGGATTTCTAAGGGCACAATGACAAAGTTTCAGGTAAAAAAAAATAAATAAAAAATAAAAAATAAAAAATAAATAAATAAATAAATAAATAAAATGAAAATGGTCTGCATGACAAATTTTATCTGTTTCTAATAGACCTATAAACTAGAACTCTAAGAAATTATTTGCTCAAAATCATAAACTTCACAATTTGAGATAGAGTTTGAATACCAGTAACATACCAAAGCTCAAGAACTTCTAAAACTTTTTGCTACCATGATTCAGAAACTATCTAATGCAGTTAAAGTGAGTCATTTTAGTGTGGGAATTACCTCTGACATGTAATACTCTCTTATTTTCCACATCTATACTGTATGACATGCTAGAAACTAGGACATGTCTTTACCAATTTTAAGAAACTTTCTGAAAATTAATTTTTCCTGCAATAGCTGCTATTAATTATTTGATTATCTTTATGGATCTGCAAAATGGTATAAAATGAAAATGGACAGATATGGAATTAACTGGGTTCAAATCTTAACTCCAGTGCTTTATTAGATATGATGTTTAGACTAATCAATTAAATCAGTTATAGTAAATCAATTAAACTTTCTGGGTCTGTTTGCATGTTTGTGATGGTGGGATAACAATACCTACCATGTAGTTACATTAAAATAGTATTAAGGTGGGTTGGGAACAGAACTTCAATACAATTTTTTTTTTAGAATTTCTACATTATGAGGAAGAGATAATATAGTTCATTACTAATGTGAAGAAAATTTTCCTCATTCTCAGAGAGACCAGTAGAGAAGAAGAGGAATGACATTTTGAAGTTGTTTCTAGACCTTCTGTACCTAGATTAGTGTCCTACTTTGCTGAATATAGAGTAGGTTTTCTGTTCTTTAATAGCACAGAGCAATAAATGTTCAGATATCCAAAGGTAAGCCTAGGGATGAATAGGGGGTAGAAAGGTAATTTACACTGCATAATAAAAGAAGAACATTAGGTGTGGGAGAAAGTTTGAAAATGAAGAAAAGGAATTACTGAGGTGGGGTAAGGCTTATGTAGTATGGTGGAGAAGATAATGGAGTTTTATGAATGGGATTTTAGTTGTTTGCATGTCTCTAATGTAAAATTGTGCAGTTCTATAATGTCTTCATTAAATTCAGCTACAAACCCGTGCCTTATTAGCAGGAGACTGAGCCAACTTTTGGGGGAAAGTCAAAATCACCCTTTCAAAGCCATAAAGTATTTAATTCAAGTGCACTTAAAACTCCAAATCAGCCCTACCCTACTGCCTTCTGTGCTTCACCTTACTCTTTTCTCCTACACTTCTTCAGTATGAGATCTGGGCTCTCTTCATTATGCATACTGCCCAACCTCTGGGGAGTACACAGCCTCTTTGCATGTCAGAAGCCAGGCTAAAGGCAGCACCCAAGCAACTTTATGATACAAGATAAGCCCACAAAATAATTTAATCTGATGTGTCCCTACTGAAACAAAAACATGGGTAAAAATCTGATGTTTTTTTTAAATTTTTTAAAAACGTTTATTTATTTTTGAGACAGAATGTGAGTGGGGGAGGGGCAGAGAGAGAGAGAGAGAGATGGAGACACAGAATCTGAAGCAGGCTCTAGGCTCTGAGCTGTCAGCACAGAGCCCAGCGTGGGGATTGAACCCACGACTGTGAGATCATGATCTGGGCCGAAGTCGGACACTTAACCGACTGGGCCACCTAGGCACCCCCAAAATCTGATGTTTTAATTACAATGCATCTGTATCGACCTAGATAGAGAGATCATGTTCCAAAGAAAGGGAAGGGGATAGGCTTGTGCAATTTCCATGAATGACAGAGGTCTGAGAACAAATTATAATCACTGCCAAAGATGGGATGAGTAAATACATGGAGAGCTGTGAGCAGTTGGACATTAAAGACATTGGCCATGGAAGCAGTGCTAATATTTTCTGAAGATGAACCAGTTAGTAAAGAGGACTCCTGTAGAAGGAGTGGTGGACTTATAGTCGTGGACAAATACATATATACTGGACAGATACAACCTATACAAAAGGATGAAAGGAAGTCATTGAGCTGCCAGGACTGAATGTCAGAATCAACTCTATTTATCCCAGACCAGAGGAGCCTCAGAAACACCGTAAAATATAGCCAAAGTAGTAGGGAGCCCTAATAGTGGGTAACATTAGAATCAGGAAAATACTGACATGTGAGGTTTGATCCAGTTTAACTTGATGCTGAAAAATAAAGAGAGCTGATATTTCTGGAACCCAGGAGTCAAGAACACAATGAAATCAGATCACACAATTTGTAATATACAGAGTTAAGTATCTATCTGTATACAAGGTACCAAGGGAAGGGTTAGGACCTACGTCAAAGGGAGATTACAAGCAATGACTGAGATAATTCATGTAAAATAATTCATCACAGTTCAAGGCACACAGGAGGTGCTCAAGAAGTATTACCTTTATCAATAGCATTATTCTAAGTGATTTTGAAAATTTTGCCAACCACATACCAGTTCTCACTACATAACACAGAACTAAAGCCACCCAAAATTAGGAAAAGTATAATCTTACTATATATGGGTCCATTGGTTGCAGAAGTGCAAGAACATCAGTCTAAATTTTTCTGGGAGATAAATCCCTCAGCTGGGCTCCCTCCCTCCAACATGGGGGTTGTTGGAAACAGCTGGTAATGTTGAGCTCCTGCTACAGAACTGCTATCACTAAACCTGCTAAGCCTGTTTGTTGCTCTCATGTATAAATACATTATCTGTTTAAAAAAAAAACAAAAAACAAAAAACCCTCAACCTTTTGTATGAACAAAGTTTAGAGACCCACAGCACTTAAACTAATTAGATTTTAACAGAAGGGCTTTGTTTTGTAATATTTCACACGACAGACAGATGCTTCCTACTGGCTACAGTTGTCTTCTAGGGCAATTAGTCAGCCACCAACTGAAGACTTTTAACACCAGCATTTCTTTTTCAGCTTTCAGTATCAGGCATTTAAACATGTTATGAGTGTTAATTAATTTACACTTTCAGACAAAATGTCAAGGGTTTCTGAGAAGTAGGAGAAGATGTGCATAATCAGTTGCTATATGGCATTAGGAGTTTGTATCCCTTCTCATTCTTAGAAATATTAACCCCTATTCCAAATTGGAATCACAGGTTTGAAATGTAGATTAAGAACCGTTAGTGTTCTTCTGTTATAAAGTTGATTAAGAAGTCAAGGATGTATGCAATGTAAGGACTATTAATATAGCTACTAATACTAACGTTACTGGGGATACTGTTTGTCATGCCTCATGCACATTGCATTTTACAAGTAACTTTGATATTTTCATTCTGCAGTTTAAGAATTATTGTTCACATTTGGCACATGAAAGTCTTAAAATTCATAGAGCCCAGTTAACTTGTCCCAGGCACACATATACTAAAAGTGTAGCCATGATTTGAATTCTAAACTTTTAATTCTTTTTTTTTTCTTTTGATACAGAAAGAGAGAGCACAGCAGGAGAGGTGCAGAGTGGGGGCAGGGGGATAGAGGATCCAAAGCCTGTTCCACACTGACAGCAGAGAGATCAATGTGGGTCTCGAACCCACCAACCATGAGATCATGATCTGAGCCAAAGTCAGACGTTCAACCAACTGAGCTACTCAGGCGCTCCTCCCAAACTTCTAATTCATACATGCTTTCTGCTACCCCCACTTTGACTCACTTATTGGGTTTGAATGGATGCTTTCACTGGTGATAGTTGGAACAGTTAGAGACTCAACAGGAAACAGATGGTATACTCAAATTAGCATAATTTGAAGAAAGTTTATTTTAAAAAGTACTATATATCGAAGTGTGGGTAGTAGGGTAACCACAATGAACGATGCACAAAACCCTGTGTTGGTAACGTGAGAACTATTACTACCCCTGGGCCTAAAGGGACAAAGGTGGCAAGCACTTACTGAAATGCAGGTCATTCTGAGTGAAGAATGGCCCTTCAAGAAGAACAAAGCAAGCCCAAGATGACTTTGTGAAAGGAAGATGGGGTCCTAAATACACTCACTTCAGTTTCATGTTACCTCCTGATCCCCTGCCAGGGCCCCCTAATGTACTAGTCCAGTCCCAACACGAGAGGCATGGGAGCTCATTGATGCCCTTTACATAGAGTTTTACAACAGTGAATAGAGTAGAAAATGAAAAAAAAAGTTAAGTGTGAAGGGCAAAGAGAAGAGAACACATATGAAAGCACTGTTTACATTGAACCAAGTGTGGCTATAAGAGACAATGCTGTTTCAAAAGTAGTTTGTTATAGCTTCGCTGGTCTTCAGTCTCAAAATTTATTTTTTATGATAATTCTTGATTAAATAATATGGTGGTTTTTAAACAAGAGACAATATAATTGTGAATATATGCATTCACTATATTTATACATATATATACATATACATACATACATACATACATACATATGTATACACGTACACATTTGTTTTGTTTTTCAGTCCTTTGGAACTGCAGAGCAAGTATCTGTTGTAACAAGAATACTATTCTCTACTTATGAATTCATGTGGTGCCTCTTCCCTCCACCAAAAGCTATTCCCAAGAGTAAAACAATGGTCTGCTATCTACCAAAGGCCAAGGATGGCTCTTGAAGCTATTAGATACCCACACCAGAGTCAAAGTCAGAAGTGTGTTTTTGAAGGAATCAGGCATTAATTGGAGAGTCAAAAACATATAGCTGCAACTGTAGCTTTGTCTCAATACAACCCTCTTCTAAAATTAAAAAAAAAAGAAGCCAGTTCACCAACAAGTAACAATAATAGATTCCTGTGACATCTTACTTACATGTATTCTTATTTGTTGTCTCTCTCAATCACTAAAGTGTGAGCTTCAAGAGAGTAAGGACCTTGTGTGTCTCTTTAAAAGCAAATCCTCAGTGCCTCAAAGCATGCCTAGCATAGAATAAGAATTCAATAAATATTCATCAGATTTACCAAAGAATTATAATTAGTCATCACTTGAATATTTGGGGAGAAACAAAGTATGTTTTGTTTGCAGAACTTCTTACATTGTTTGTACTTGAAAGATATGTAAAAAACAGATTCCCAAATATTGGATGATCATTTTAACTAAATAAGTGTACATTATAACCACATTTTCTTTATCCTCATTTCACAGACAAATAATCTGAATCTTAGAGAATTTAAGTAATTCTCACAAGGTCCTATTCTTCATAAGTGAGTGTAGCCCACATGCAACCCAAATACAGTTCTATTAGTCAGAAAACATGTAATTTCTATTCCCTTAGTTTGGCTGGGTGTAGCAAAGAATTCCCTGGTAAGATTGCTTGGAATTAAGGAGGGCACGTGTGATGAGCACCGGGTGTTGTAAATGTTGAACCACTAAATCGTATACCTGAAACTTAATATTGCAATGTATGTTAACTAACTGGAATTTAAAGAAAAACTTTAAAAAAAAGAGTGTTTAGATCCCCCCACAAAAAAATAAAAATAAAGAATATTTAGATTCACACCCACCCCCCAAAAAAGACTGCTTGGATTTGAAGACTAAAAGGTACACTACACTAGTAATGATAGTACATTCAAAGGCAAGAGAAGTGTGTGGAGAGACATGGGTAGGTGGCTAGCATTTAATTGATCAGTTTTACTCAATGTGAATAGACTCTTACCAACTTAATAAAAATAGCCATCATTTTCCTATTACCCCCACTTACTGTGTCCATATACATATCAGAGTGTCTATAATGTTCATTCAGAGTATTTTCTGTTGATTTGGAAGGAATAATAGTGCAGAGTATTAATAAATTCCTTGAAGCTCCTGACGGCAGAATGGTAGCCTGGCACACAACACTCAGGCCTTTTTTGTCAATACTTGACTGCATCCCCTAGCTCTCTTGTCATGCTTCATATGTTCCGAGTGTTAAGCAAGAAACAACTTCTTGAAGGTGTAATCAATTTTTCATGCTGCCAGAGAGTCATGTTAACATAAATGATTCTGTTCTAAATTTCCTATTTTAAGGGGAAAGAGTCCTATTTAAAATTTCATAGTCTGACCATAGGTCACATTTTTAGGCTGAAGCTTAAAATAGTTTCAGGCAAAGAAGAAAACATAGTGTAGTTCTATTCAGATACCACTCCCACCATCATCACCTTACCACATGGTGCCCCTATTCACTGTCATTAGGTTCCAAATATGTGGCCCAGGATACAAAGGACTTAATCCAGTGAGTCACTAAGATTTAATAGTAAAATAATAAAGAGAATATCACGGTTGTTGTTTCTTAAAAGTGGGCAAAAAGCTTATCTCTATCAGAAACACCTGAGAGCCCCATCAAATATGAATATTTCTGGCATCCACCAAGACTTACTAAATCCCTAAGACTGGATATTGAAATAAGAATGTTAAACAAGATCCCCAGATGAGTCTTACGTACACTAAACTTTGAAATCTCACTGTTCTTTGTATCTCATCTATATATTCCAGGACAGTCCGGTAATTACTACCTCTAGAACCACAAACCTCCAGTATTGTGCAGCTCTTTCCATTAGAACATCTTTTTGTACTAGCTGATAATGTGTTTTTCTGAAACTGCCCACACATTAGGTGAAAACAAGATCACTTTTGACAGTTTTATAATGAGTGCAGAAGTCAGTGTTCTAGAACATTTTTCTAAACCTAAAAAGAAAACTGGGAAAATCTAAAAGAAATAGTATAACTGGGAGATTTTAAAAGCAATAGAGATTTTTTAAAAAAGCAATACAGATTCCCAATGACACAAAATAAAGCTATGTTATTCAATAGGGGAGCCAAATGGAAGCAGAAATCAATATCATCAGCTGGTTCCCCTTGCCAACAGAATGTTTTTTCATGAGTGTGACTTTTAACATTGTGAAAACACATAATTCTAAAACAAAAAACAAAAAACAAAAACATAAGTGGGCCCCATCATCTCCTTAGTTCTCTTTTCCACTTGCTACTTAAAAAGTTGGCTGGCCATTGAATTACAACATGATTAAGCACCGGTGGTTCTGATTACTATACTTCATTGCCTGGTGTCAAATATTTATACAACTTCCTCTTCTGTATGTCCCAACGTGATGCTCTACAATCTGCCAGAGTGAGTTCCTCAACCTGCTAGACATATCAGTTTTCCTGACTCTTTACCTTTCTATCAGCTGTTCCCTATAATTGAAAACCACCTATCTACTTCCCTTCTTCCTCCAACAACCATATTTGCCTGTTATGGACTGAATGTCCGTGTCTCTCCAAAATTAATACACTGAAATTCTAACCCTCAGGGCAATGCAATTCAGAGGTGGTGTCTTGGGAGGTGATTACGTAAGGAGGGTGAAACCTTCGTGAATGAAATTAGTGCCCTTCAAAAACAGACACGGGAGGACTCTCTCAACCCTTCCACCCTGTGAAGACACAATGAGAAGGCCTTCCATGAACCAGGAAGCAGACTCTCACCAGACACTCAATCTGCTGGCTCCTTGATCTTGAACTACTCAGCCTCTAGAATTTTGAGAAATAAATTTCTCATAGTTATAAGCCAATTCTGTGAACTGCTATTCTGTAATAGTAGCCCAAATGGACTCAGATACTGTCCTCTTCACCACCAAAATTTGCACATTTTCCAGGGCCAGCTCAGAATTCTCTTCTTAGTGATATCTTTCCTAGACATGTAACAGTTTTACACATTTTAGTGAAATTTGTATTTGCCTGATGGACTGGGCTCTTACCAATTTCAGTAACAATGTTCATCATTTTCCTGGAAAATAATAAAGGCAGTTACAATTGCCAGTCCCTTTTCTGAATATATTCACTGCAGAAGAGGTGGGATGATGTAATGCTTAAAACAGCAGGATTTGGTGTCTGACATCCAGACTTCATCACCAATGGCTACGTGAGATTGATCAAATTCCTTAATCTCTTTCTGTGCTTTGATGTCCTCTTCTAAAGAGTAGGGTAATGAGAGACTCCACCTTACAATAGGGTAACATATATAATAAGTTCATGCATTATAACTATATAAATGTAGTACTATTTAGGTATACTTATATTTAAACATAACTAAATAAATACTGTGAGGTTGAGAAGTTCTTTGCCATCTGAGAAATTCTTAGAATATTGTGAGCACTTACTTAATTCTAATCATTTGAAATATAACCAATGTTAATATTATTTCAACCTTTTATTACTCCATTTCCCAGGCAAGAAATTGAGCCGTGGATGAAAGCCATCTTAACCATCATCTGATAAATATCAAAAGGTGGGTGCTATAACAGATACTCTAATACATGTGTAAATGTTCACCTACCCACATTCCTCGTCATGGATCCAGCAGCGAGTTTATTTTCCACCTGAGGATGCTAGATATACTTCTGTATGTCTATAATTACTATCTCTGCCGAAACCTACAAAATGTCTCTGGCAACCTTCTCAGATTCATGTAAATTGTAAAGTAGGTTAGGAAGCAGTAGAACATTCTATCATCTGGCACCTAATTTCGGATATTAGTATTTTAACAACACTAAATATTGTCTTTTCCCTTGTTACTCTTATATTTCATTGCACTGAATCATCAGGAGTATTACACTGTTAAAAAATATCCTATAAATTGAATATGCTTTTCTTAAACTTAGACCACGTTTTGATTAAATCATAATATGCCAAAAATATAAGTAAGAAATGTACATATTTTTAGGTAATTAACAGTTGGAATTAGAGATGAATAGCACTTCCTCCCCCTTACCAGTTGGTTGGTGATTATAACTGGTATTTTTGTCCAGGCCAATTTTTATCATCAGTCTTTCTTACAGAAACTAACAGCCACTTCATCTTTTCAGCTGCTGTAATTCATCCAATTTCATATAAGAACTAGAAGAGATGGAATTGAAATCAGAGAAGAAAAACACCACTTCCCAGAGTTTGGGGCCCCACTGGTATCAAACAAATGGGTTGTATTCAGATATTTTCACAATAATTGATGTAGAGGGTTAAATAAAATACTTTGCATTCTCTTGCTATAGAAATTCTCCAAGATGTGTTGTTTTTGATAGTACTCACATTTCTAGCATGCCCATTGTTTTCCCCTCTTCAGTTATGGCACTGACAACTCTCCATCCTCAAAAGGCAATGACAAGGCTCCTCCCTAACTCTCCATCATCAAAGGAAAGGACCCTATGATTTGTAACACAGCCTGCAATTCCCTTCTCTCCAAAGCAGGTAAGTCACACAGACCTTTGAATCAGTATTGGAATTATTATGATAAATATATTTACCCTCATTCAAGTGAAAATGAATGGTTAAGCTCACATCACTTGCATACAGCTCACACCAAACAGAGCTGGGAATCAATCCTACGTGGGCTTCCTGAATTCAAAAACTTACGTTCTTTTTATACTTTCTATCTACGTTGGGTTAAATGCCAATGACAAAAAAGAGAAAACTGAGGAATTTACAGAGAAATCAGAAGGAATTCTGTGAGGGCCTGAGCTAAGGGAATAGCAGTATGAACAAGAAACCTGACACAGTGAGACGAAAACCTATAAATTGACCACATTTATTAAACACCTATTATGGACTATAGACTGTTCTAGACACTATCCTCTGTTAACCCATATAATATGAATTGACCCCTCATTTGAGTCTTAAGTTATCAAAAGCACAATGATTTATAGATAGGAAACAGCAAGTAGAAACAGGAAGAAATAATAATTTTTTATTTATTCTTTCCTCAGTTAACTAAGATATGTAGCCACTAATAGGGGCTGAGGTCAATGTCAAATTTCCAGGGCCTTCACATAAGTTGTGTCACAACAATGAAAAACACATAAAATTGATGTTAACTAAAAGCCAAAAGGTTTAAAAAAACTCACATATAATACAATGTAAAATGTTTTCAGTGTATTTTAAATTGACCCACAAATAAACCTAAAAGTTGATGTTACTATTTTACTTGAAAATAAATAAAAAAGTAAATAAAATGTATTTTATTTTTCAAATGAAGGAATAATGGGGTCCTGTGTAATACTTTTTCAACTCTTCTAGAAAAACTCTTCAGCATGGCTATATTACTTTTAACATGGAAGAGTAATGCATTAAAAAAATGAAAATTCCTACATAGTTAAATGATTCCCATGGTTTAGGAAAATATTTCTTTTACTAGTATGGCTTGTGATTATTGTAATTGAATTAATCCCTTAAATTTTAGGTCTATGGCTATTCTTGGCTCAAACCAAACTCTTCCTGAGGAATGACCCCAGCTTAGTTCAAATCAAACTCTCTGGGGAAAAAGTTCACCATGCGTTGTAGTTGGCCAAACCCCATTTCCCTGGGTTTCCTATCGTAAGTCACCAAGAGGTGATTCAGTCTTTCCACAAGGACCCACTCATGGAGAAGGCCTGCCTGACCTGGCACTGAAGAAGGGAGTCAGGTCTGTAGTGTGGTAACCTCTATGATATTCCAGACAGTCACAGAGACTTTCTCCTTCTCTTATCACAAGAGGTAGCAATGCAGTATACTGTCACATTCGATTGTTTTTAACAAGCTTATGTGTGTTTTCATCTTAACACTTTGGAAAAAATGTGTTAATTTGTGAAAACAAATTCAAAATTAAAGTCACAATTTTGGGAAAATCCCACCTGCCTGAATATATGTAAACACTAAAAAAGACTACCTATGTTCTTGACGTTCAGACAACAGCATTGCATAGTTCATACATCATATAGGCTTTAGAGGTGGAGGAAGCTATATTTGAAAGCCAACTGCATCAGTGAGCAACTGGGTATCTGTAATTTAGAGTGCTTCAGAAACAAGACTCTGGAATATGTATTACAGTGCAAGTGGTTAATTTGGAAAGTGATCCCAGGAAACATCAGTGGGGAGTGGGAAAATAATAAAGAGGAAAGGAAATTGTTTAAAGGTGCTACACATAAGGCACAGGTTACTGTTACAGGCAACTGGGGCTCAATTCCATTGGAAAACCCTTGGAAACAGTAATTGTCTCAAAAGAACAAGAAAGCTCAGGGGCTATACACCTACTCCCATCAGACACTGATGAAGGAAGAGCTATTGAGAGGATGTGCTAAGTACTGCCTGTGAATGCTATCTACGTACATTTTGTGCTCTGTAGATGTTCTCTCTCCTCATTTAGGATACAAAGTGTTGACTCTGTATACTGTTCACAGGATATAATTAGGTTTGCATTCCTTTGTCTTTTTTAAATTTGCTCACCTTGGCCTCATAACTTCCTAAAAGCCCTGAATAATCACATAAAAGAAGATATTTCAAGATTTTCCTAAGTAGGACTTAAAAAAAAATCAAGTCTGTGTTTGTGTTAATATCAATACGATTGCTTAAGATTATCTAGTGAAGTGAAACTATTATACTATCACAATTGTCTGAATCATCCCTAATATTATCTGGTCATTTTAAGACACTGGAGAAAATGATTCTTTGCTTAGATTCACATTTCTCAGCTAAAACAAATATAATATAAAAATGGAGCTGCTGATCTAGTATTAGTGGCAACAAATATAAAGTTTCCCTCCTTGTGGGTTCACTGGTTGATCCTTCACGTTAAAAACCCAGCATTTTCAACAATGTACTCCCAAAACTCAGGAGTAAGAGTACCTGGGTGGCTCAGTCAGTTAAGTGTCCAACCCTTGAATTTGACACAGGTCATGATCTCATGGTCACAATCTCACAGTCATAGAATCTAGCCCTGTGTCTGGCTCCACACTGGGCATGGAACCTGCTTGAGATTCTCTCTCCCTCTCCCTCCACACCTCCCCTGCTCATGTGTGCACTCTCTCTCACTAAAAAAAAAAAAAAAAAAAGGAGCAAGACAAAGCTTTGATTTTAAAGACAGATCCTAATTTACATTCAATATTTAAGTTATACCCAAGATCACTGTGTGATCTAATTGTCTAGGCCTGGAATTTCCTTTCCTATTTTAAATCTGAGAATACCAAAGTTGACCAATTCTCTGTTCAAATACAATTTTATGTGGATTACAAATGTGTAAGGTCAGAAAAACTACGCTGGTCCAGTTTAGGCAAGAATGTAAACCCATAACTCTAGGTATAAGTATCTGAGGTATCCTACCTATTTAACCCTGAGGCACATTTGAGGAACTTCGGAGGTACAGAAATTCATTAAACTAGCTCTGGAGTGCAGGTGGGTGAGCTGGTCCACAGCTACGTGAAGGTGAGGCCAGGAACAGCAGTGGACACTGACTCCTCCTGAATGGCATTCCTCCTAGTACTTGGAGTCTAAGTGCACGTAATTAGCCCAGATATAGCTCTCTGGTGAAGGAGGGCTTATAAATCTCAGCTGGCTTTCGCAACACAAATCACTCTTGGTTAGAATTGCTCCAGCAGGATTTAGAGTCAGGAAAGAGTACATTCCCTGAAATTACTGTGAGGATGGATTATTCCAAAAGGAGGTATGCTGTCTTAGATATGTAATGTCATAGAATACAGATTCCAAAGTATACTGCACAGACAGACCGCCAAAGAACAACCACACAGGGGGGTGGCACTCTATATGGGAAACAGAGAAACTGATGCCAAATATATACATCAGTAATGTGACACATGGTAAAAGAAGAGGCCATCATCGTATTAGGTAGCTATTATCAATATCGAAGTTGTAACCAGGTAAAACGCCAATATTTTGGATAACTATGCCATTAATTCTGATTTCGACAACTTTTATGGAGTTTGGTAATTATACTCATTAACCCTGAAAAAACAGTATATGATTTTTTTGTTTATCATAAAGTTTTTGGAAGGGGGTTGATTTACACAGATGGGATGACATCATGCAGATAGTGTAAAACTGTTGGCATTGTTTTCCTTCTCCTGAATGACAGCTTTGCCTATATTTCAGTAAAGGCTGCTTTAAATTATAGTGTTTTTGGTAGGAAAAGGTCAAACACTTCCATGTTAGAGGTCATCAAGATTCAATACTCCTTTTTGTTGGTAGGTTGAGCCCCTTTGATTTCTCACTAGTTTTATTATTTTAGTTCCCTATAGTTATATAGAAAACAGAAAACTGATTTTCCATATTTTTAAATCCAAAGATCCCCATCTATTACTAATATTCAACATGCTTTAGCACTACCAACTGTTTTGAAATCTGTTTAAAGTTTTAATTTAACTCATTTGATATGGTTTGAAATCATTTTTTATAGTCTTGCCTGCAGTGAGAAATGTTGATATTCTGATTATTAGGTAATTTTCAATTTCCTCATTAAATCAATTATCCAACTTGAATTCATTTAATTAATCAATTATGTAAGTATTTGTTTTCCTAATAAATATTTATTGAACCTTGATTATGTCAGGTGCTGAAAATAAAGTAGTGACTAAAGGGAACCAAGTTGCTGTATTCATAGACCTTATATTTAATTGAACATATTTTTGTTTTTGTTTGTTTTTGTTTTTGTTTGTTGGTAATACTACTCTTTTCATTTTACAGGGAGACTATTTTGTGTCAACTGTCTTGCTAACTCTAATTATCCCGGCATTCTTGCAAAGTTGATATTATTATACCTATTTTACTGGGATGGAAACTATAACCTTAGATAGAGTTTAAATAAGGTGTATATAATAAAACTGCCAAATTAATGACTAAGCTATATATGGAATTCAAGTCTTTTTGGCTGGCTGAAATGCTGTAGCTATCATATCACACTAATCTTAGAGGTTTCCAGGGGAGGGAAATGATGGCTAGATATCTCACAGACTGAAATAGGTAATTGCACCTTAGCTTGGGAATACCTACAGATCACTATTGCAGTTCCAAGTTATGGCAAGGCATTAATGAGAACATTTCTCCACTTTTTATTTCACATATTATAGCTTTAAAAAATAAAACTGACTCTTTTGTGGACACCTCTGGGATTGTATGTCCCTCCTCCATCCGCATGTGAGACAGCATAACTTTACCACCTTAATACCACATTTGATTTGATTCATCCAGAGCTGGGCCCCTGGGAAGAGAACAATATTTTTTTTCAAGTTTATTTTTGAGACACACACACACACACACACACACACACACACACACACACACACACACACAGCAAGCAGGGAAGGGCAGAGAGAGAGGGAGACAGAGGATCTGAAGTGGTCTCTGAGCTGATAGCTGAAAGCCCAATGCAGGGCTCGACCTCACGAACTATGAGATCATGACCCGAGCCAAGGTCAGATGCTTAACTGACTCAGCACCACCTAGGTGCTCCAGAATTTTTTAATTAAAAAAAAAATTTTTAACATAAGAGCAGAGAAAACATTAATCAGTTGATGAGTCAATTTTTTTCTCATAGTTAAAACCATATGATATAAGATTAGAATTTGTCAGTGGTCCTATCTCCCAGTATGTGAAACCAGAACTGTAGAGCAAAACAAAACAGACAAAAACCCCAACATGTACAGAGAAAACTCAGTAGAGACAAACATCTGTATCACTAGAGAAATGTAACATAGAGAAACAGAGGCAGAGACAGGAATTGATCTAGTGACATTAGAGACCATTATTCCTACTGTTCTAGATGTCCAACATTTTGGTTTGACTTTGTCTTAGATTTTATGAACGTGTTTAACTGTGTTTCTGGTATGTGTCATCTGACTTGGTGTTACCCTTCACTTGCATCTTGGTAATGAGATAACCCTTACTCATAACAAAGCTGTGTAATAGCATATCCAAATATTTTTTTCTCAATCAGTCACTTACTATCTAAGATTATTCAAGTGATTTCATACCTCTAGATATCTCTTCCATAATCTGAAATCTGAAGTATTACTACTTCATAATGATATGAGAATCAAATTGGGCACTGCATGTAAAGGCACTTCATAACCATACATCACATGCCTATATACATGCAAAGAATGATAAGAAATTAAGCGATATATGGACATTTTGAAAGGCTCTCCATGACATCACCTGTAAGGCCTTTGGAGAGCATATGTTTGCTTGCCTCTCCAGTCCATTCTGCACCTAACTTATGCTTCAGTCATGCTGAATTACTCACCAGTCTCTAAACATATTTTTTAGCCTTTGCATACACCATCCCCTCTTTCTAGAATATCATTTTCCCTCAATCTCATGCACACTTATCTAACTTTTTCTTATGCTTCAAGATGAAGTTGGTGCCCTTTTGTAAAGCTTTCTATGATTTCCTTATTTATAGGAAGAATGGACAGTGTTTGCCCATTGTATTCTTTGAAAAAAAATAACTGTTTTCCTAGAACTCGTGGAATTTCCAATTAGTGTTTAATTTCCAATTTCATCCCCATGGTTAGAATCTTTGGACACAAAAGCTATGTCTTATTCACCTTTTATAAACCATCCAATATCTTTAACTCATCATCTTTAGTTGTCTACAGAAAATAAGAATTAAATACACATTCTAGGGGCTCTTGGGTGACTCAGTCTATTAAGCATCTGACTTCATCTCAGGTCATGATCTGGTAGTTGGTGGGTTTGAGCCCCACATAGGGCTCTGCACTGACAGCTCAGAGCCTGGAGTCTGCTTCAGATTCTGTGTCTCCCTCTCTTTCTGCCCCTCCCCTACTCGTGCTCTCACTCTCTCTGTCTCTGGGATAAATAAATATAAAAAAAAAAATAAATGTTCTAAGATGATAATTTTTTTCTTGAGTCTCCCTTTTGTTTTGTCCTTCTGGGTATTCCCTAGAATATGGTGATACCATTGCATTTGTTTTCCTATAATGCAAGTGCATTAATATCTCTTGAGAATCAACATCTTTGTTTAACTTTAAGAGAACTATGTCCTTGCTCAGGGATGAATGATAAAAGGTCACCAAAGAATAAACAAACCTCCTATTTATTTTTAGGAGACCAGTATTTTCATATAACTAGATTATATTTTAGCAATCCTGATTCAGTTCAATTTATGTATTCCACAGGATCAAGAGAGATTTGATCCACATTTTTCTTAATAAATTATTACTTATCAGAGAGATTAAAGAAGTTTGTCATCATCCTGAAATAATCATGACCACACCCTATTACTGTACTTTTTAGTAGAATTGCTTTCATATATCCAAAATCTATGCTAGATAATTTGTGAAACTCTATGCTAAATAATAGTTGATACTGGCATAACTAACTTATACGAATTGTTTCACTTCATCTTCACAATAACACTGAGAATTTTAATAGCACCCCATCTAACAGATAAGGAACCACAGACTTTACTTGACATGCTTGAAATCAAATAACTTTGTTCCTTCTGGAAAGGATAGTTATAAAAGCGTTCCTGGCATTCATTCCCAATAACCTAAAGGAAGAAGAATTCTTTCTCTATTTATCATTCTTTAAAGCCTTAAATTTCTTGTGTACCTCTTCCCAACTTGTTACTTTCCACATGCCTCATCGATTATAGGTCAGGCATCATGTCCTAGACCATTAGCATACATATAATATTCTTCTACTAGCTCCCTTTTTGTGCTCTCTCTGCTAAAATCTTCTTCTAAAAAACTATTCTATGGATCTTTTTATACAATGATCTCATTTTCAGAAGGAATGCTGGTAAAATCAGATAAAAAGGACCAGCCAGATGTCCGAGGTGAGACACTCCCCTTGCATGCTTTTGGTTTCTGCAGTCTTCCTTGCCTCTTGCATCAGCCAGCAGCCAGGAGCCAGAAGCTTGACTATATTAGTCCCGCCCAGCACGGAAGCACATATGTATAAAAGATCAGTAAAACCCCAGCCGATATTCAGCTTTTGGAGGTGACTTCGCTGGGCCAGCACCGGTGCTAAATAAACAGTCTTTTCTGATTTCCCAAGTGTGTGTCACTTGTCTCCTCCTGGGCACTGAGTATTTGCTGTAACATTTTTGGTGCATGGGCAAGGAAGCCAACAGCCATGCTGGTCCCTTGCACCACCGGTGTCAAGAACCAGTGGGGGAACTGCCATTTTGGGCCCCTGCGACAAGAAGGAAAGTGCACCACCAGTGGTTTCACTGAATGCTGACCCTCTCCAAGCCTGATGATAGCCAGCCACTGCCACATTCTAACGGATGCTGTGGGGAATCAGAGAATTTTGCCAGGACGGGACATTGGATTGGGTGGGTCCCCAGGGGCCCAGGACCGAATTCGGGTCAGCCCTAGAGGGGAAGCTTGATCACATCCTGGGAGATAGAGTTACCCCATAGACAGGGAAGTCCTGGGTGGAAGTCTGCAATCTGTCTCAATATGTGTGTGAGTGCCTGCGTTCCACGATTTTAGCTATGGAGCCTGAGTGGATCCTACCCTGCAATTCCATGATGACCTCATATGGCTCAAGGCAGAATCAGGTCCACAGAGGCCTGATCTGAGTCAGGGGTTTATACTGACCTGCCAATGCTAAGAGGTGTCTAAATCTCTTAGCTAAGAGGTGCTAACAGAGTGGCCAGGCAGATGAAATGACCTCTTCCCTCATTGTTTGTCTGGTGACATCATACATTGGGAGGGATCAATCTAGGATACCAGGTTTGGGGTGCTGGGGGCTGGGGGGGGGGTGGAATTCCTCACAACCAACTGTTAGAGCCAACTGTATATGGTCAGTCTACCTCAGAACAGGGACTTTAAGGAATATTCCCAAGCAGCTACCAAAACTCCCTTTGTTTCAGGGAAATTCCCTATCTTCTCTGGACAGATATGGGCTGCCTAATTCCACTAGTGGAAAACAAAACAAAACAAAAACCTGGAGTCTGATCCTCTGTCTGAGCCCACAAGATTTAAAACTTGGAATTCTCTTTCTCTGCCTTCTGCTAACACCTGGACTCTTCTGTCTTCCCTTCCCCACCCCCTCCTGTTTCTGCACCACTTGGGGTGTGGACAGCATAACTGGCTCCCCAGTGCCTCAGGTACCATCAACTCCTCCTCCCACCCTAGATGTCTAGGAGTGAAGACCACCCATTTCAGATTTCCCCACCAGTGTTCCAGGTAAAAATTAACCATGGGGAACAAATAGTCTTAAGTGGACCCAAGTAAAATGTATTCAGTGCTTAAGGTAATTTAAGTATGTTGGTTTTGAGACAGATCTGTTTATAAACATTAAGGAAACAATCAAACAATAAAAAACAAAACAACTTTTATTCCGCCTAGATTTGCTGAAAGTCAAGTAAGCTCATTTAACCTCTTTCTAATTTGTTAGCAAAAGGATGACTTAAAGTGATGGTTAACTTTGTCTGATAGTTTTCATGGGTAATTTTAAAGATAGCTTTCAAAGTCTTTGGTAACCCAAAATATTAAAGTGTATGATAAGTTGGATTGAATTCATTGGATATCAAATGAGATAAGAGGCTAAGGCACTAATTACTCGATGTACGTTTTTGCTTATGACTTGAGAAACTAAGGATATTTGGATCTGTGGGAAAACATGCTTTATGCTTAAATGGAGATAAGGGACACCTTTCTTCCTTTTTGCTATAGACGGGTAATTCCCGAATGAAGGCCATTACTTCTTTGGAATGCATTATGATTCATTTTCTTTTGCACAAAGGCTTTGCCCCAATACAAATTGGAGGAGGAAACCTGGACACAAAAGAAAATATCAATTATAATACTATCCTACAATTGGACATGTTTTGCAAATGTGAAGAGAAATAGGGAGAAGTCCCCTATGTTCCTTGTTTGGGGTCCTTAAGACAAAAAAAAATCAAGATATAAGCAATGTAAGGTGGATCCTGATTTAATGGCAACTCTTTCTGAAATGCAGCAATCAGGAGGGGAAACAATTAAGGGTCCCTAACATGTATCCAAAGCAGATCTAGAGAAGGAGGAAGGGAAGTCTTCCACCTCAACCTCCTCCTCCTCGAGTCCTCAATCTATATAAAAAAAAGCAGTTCTGCTCCCTACTGACCACCTTTTCCAGACTCTCCCTGTAATAAACAGATAAGTTTCCCTTACAAAAAGCTAGAATTCCAGGAGAAACTTTTTACACTACACGGTTTAAGACCAATAAAAGGAGATCTGGGTACATTTTCTGATCAGATAAGAACATAGAGGCTTTTCAGAATATTATGTATGTTTTTTAGTTGATCTGGAAAGGTATAATGCTTTTGTTAATTCAGACTCTTAATGAGACAGAAAACTGTGGGGTTCAGGCAGCAGCTAAGAGATACGGGGATGAGCATCTTATTAATTGCCATGAGACTGGAGGTCCTGTAGGAAACTTCCAGCTCCCTCTTGGAGCTTAGGCCATTCCACCCCAAGATCCTAATTGGGACTATGACCATCCCATTGGGGAATAGTATTGCTGCCACTTCCAAGCTTGTGTTTTTTTAAAAAAGAAATTAAAGAAATCTAAGATTAAGCCCATAAATTATGCTAAATTAGCCACTATTTTACAAACACAGAATGAGAGCCCAATGGTCTTCCTGGAGAGATTGAGGGAGGCTCTAATTAAATATATGGTTATCTCCCCTGACACCCCTAAGGCTGAGATGATTTTAAAGGACAAATTTGTCACTCAATCAGCCCTAGATATCCAGAGGAAATGAAAAAATTGGCTGTTGGCCTGGAAGGGATCCTGGAGGAGCTCTTATGACCTGCCAATAGGGTATATTACAACTAAGAGAAAACAAAACAAAACAAAACAACAACAAAAACCCAAAAACAAAAACAAAAAAAAAAAACAAAACAGGAAGGAGGCTTAAAAAAACTCTGAGGCCTTAGTTGTGGCTATATCAGACTAGACTTCCCAAGGTCCTGGCACCAAATGCCTTTGATGTGGCCATTAAGACTGCCCTGAGAAGAGACAATAGAAGTCAAAGCCCTGTAAGCCATGCCCTTTGTGTGGAGACATTCACTGGAAGCCTGAATGCCCTTGGGGACTTCTATCTGTGAGGGCTCAGATAACCAGTGTCTCTGGAAGGGACTGATAGGGCCTGGGACTCTTTGGGGTGGCTCACAGAACCAACTATCTATTGGAAGGTCTGAGCTTCAGATAACTCTGGAAAATTCAGGTAACTAGAAAGTCAGTTCACTTCCTTCTTGATATTGGAGACACCTTTTCTGTCCTCCTTTTCACTCCAGGACAACTATCGAAATGGCAGCATGACGATTAGAGGTATCACCAGAATAATTCTCACTAAATTTTTCTCTCAGTCCTTGGGATATATACGGGGAAACCTAATTTTTTCTCATTCTTTCCTGATAATGCCAGAGAGCATTACTCCCTTGTTAGAAAGGGACATTATAACTAAATTAGAGACTATAGGGCTACTATCTCCAAGACAGATAAACAATTATGTGAGTTTTTGGTAATTACTCGATATTGTAGGCTGTGGATACTGGGATTCAGCAAATAGCTCACCTGCTATATCATTTCTTAAAGAAGACTCATTCCCACCTACTTTCCCAATGAAATAAGCTGAAGTCTGACTGATGAACACTGACTCCAGCCCTTGGGATGGTTACAAACAGAGAAGGGACAACTACTATTACCAAGCTCACAGAGCTAAAAGATCACTGAAGTACTACATCAGGCCTTTCATTTAGGGAGGGATCCAATGGCCCAAAGGATGTTTACTGAAAACATTTGTCAAGAACAGTTCAGCAAATAGTATCAGCCTGTAAGATATGGTAAATGGCTGCCTTGACTTTTTCTCTAATAGGACTCCCAGCTCTCAGAAAAGTTTTACACCTTGAAATAAAACAAACTGTCTGCTTATACTCAGCAAAACTATAAATAACACCTCACAAGCATTAGATGCTTTAACAAAAAAGTTAAAGTTAGGGCCAAACACTTGGAGAACAGAGCCACCATTGATTACTTACTGCTCCTCCATCACCTGGGTTATGAGAAATTCCCTGACATGTTGTTTCACTATAACAAATAATTCTCCCAGTGTCTTCGAACAGATAGATGACATTTGGGCATAAGTGGACAAAGTCAGGGTCTCTACTGGATTGTTTGGTTTGGGAACTGGGGACATTATCTTAAAATGCCATCTTTTTGGTCAATATAATATTCATGTTTTTCTCTTTGTGTCTGCTAATGTTTATGCCACCTCATGCCTGCCAGCCTTCCTGTAAAACCATACTGTGGGCCATGTGACTGAGCCTTGGTGAGTACCCACGTGCTGTTCTCCACACCATCCCTTATCAGCTTGAAGAAGCTAGAATGGTCATCATCCCTATTTCCTAATAGCAGCTACAGGCCCTATTCCAGGAGGAGGAATGAATAGGGAAAGAGTTAACATTAGGCAGGGAGAGAAAAGAGACCTTCAGGAAGGCAGACTACAGGTGCAAATGGGACGCTAAAGAAGCAGATGGGGTTCTCCCCTTATAAAATCCTTTATGGGTGCTCTCCCCCCATTATCAAGGGCATAAGGGGGGAATCTAAATAAAAATAGGCAATCTATCCCTAGGGCAACAGTTGTAGATCCTTGGCTCTATGCTAACCACCTTACACCACTGGGCTAAGGAACAAATCAAATCAACAAATGGAGGCAGAAATTAGCAGACTCACAAAAATCTTGGGCAACATATGGAATTGGGCATCTGGGCTCCTCCCATTAGCTGGTTCTCTCCTAAAGCTTTTCATAGCCCTTCTCTTTGGTCCTTGTATTCTTAAGATGCTAATCAGAAGCTATAAAACTTCTAATTTAGAAGCTATAAAATTCCAGATGATGTTTCAGTTAGACCATTCTAGCTATCACTACTCTTCTTTGGATGACGTAGAACCCTAGTTGCCACATTCCTCCCTTCAATGTCCCTGTCCATCAGGAAGAAGCCAGAACAGTCTTTTGCCCTTCCTCCTGTGGCAGCAAAAGTTTCCCTGTCTCCCACAAACTGATTTTCTCTAAGTTTGCTATAGCAGCTTGAGAATCAAGAGGTGGGGAATGAGAAGGAAAGCTGGTAAAAGCAGGTAAAAAGAGCCAGCCAGATGTCCAAGGTCAGATACTACCCTTGCATGCTTTTGGTCTCTGCAATCTTGATTACCTCTTGCATCAGCCAGCAGGCAAGAGCCAGAAACTTGACATACGTATAAAACATCAGTAAAACCCAGGCTGGATGCTCAGTGTTTGGAGGAGACTCTGCTGGGCCAGCACCAGTGTGAAATAAACAGTTTATTCTGATTCCCTGAGTGCATGTCACTTGTCTCTTCCTGGACACCAAGTATTTGCTGTAGCAATTTCAGACTGTTGAGCTACTAGATTCTCAAAATCAATCCTTATATATTGTTTTATTCTCAGCACTTGGTGCAATGTGTAGCATATTAAGTACATTCAATAAATATTTTTGAATGAATGAAATGGTGTATCTTTAATTCCCAAACAGTTGCATTCTCAATTTTGAAATATTTACTTTTATTTTCTTATATGATCCTATTATAAAATGTGACCATCTGGTACCTAATATCTAGTATTTAATATTTCAGAATATTACACCACTGGGCTATGTTCCTTCTCTTCTGTACTAATGGTGGGGAAAGAATTCGGCCTGATTAAGTGTTTACATGGATCCTTTTCAATGAGTCTATTCCCATGTACCACTTAGCCTTCTTGAGCAGAAGTTTTTAAAGAAGATAGAAAAATCGTATCTAAGTATATGGCCAATCATATGAAAAAGAAGACATATTACTCCTTTGTCCCTGCCATTTAAAATTCCAATGAAGTGACCCTTATGGCATTTTGGAGTGGTGGGAGTCTGGAGCTGATGGCCAAGAAAGAATTCTTGAGATGTCTTTGGTGCTGAAAGGGCAGGCCTACTCCGGCAGACTCCATCTTGTTCTGTGTCCTTCACCTAGACCACGCCTCCTCCCCTTGAGTGACCTCCTGCTCACCCATTCAAACTTCCTGATCAAAACACGCCCAGCAATCTGTGTAACAGGATTACGACCCTTCCCCAGCCAATCGCTGAGGCCACAGCCATTACCTCACCAACTGCCCCTAGGCCCCAATAAAACCTTTGTGCTTTTGAAACTTGCTCTCTCTCCCTGGTATCTCACCACTGCGTCGGTGCAGGTAGGGGATTGAGCTCCAGCTAGCTCCAATAAAGGCTCTTTTGCTTTTGCATAGGACTCGGCTCCCTGGTGGTCTTTGGGGATCATGAATTCTGGGCATAACAGTGCAAAAAGGTGATTTTATTAAAGCACTGGGACAGGACTCAGGGGCAGAAAGAGCTGCACTGGGGTTGTGAAGAGTGACTAATTATACACTATGGAGTTGGGGGAAGTAAAGGCAAAAGAGAGGCCTCCAGAAGGACTTTCATATGCTAAAGAGGACTCATAACATAATGGATGCCTTGCTATTGTCAAGCTAAGGTTGTTTTCCCTCTAGTAAGGCATTAGCATTAAGACAGTAGGAAGTTCCTGGAGAAATATTATATTTTGCCTTTGCCTCAAGTATTCATCAAAGGACAGCAGGTTATAAAGAAATTTAATTGCACCTACCATTTCCTTCTTGTCTTTGTTGCCCACATCACAGTGGAGGGGAAAGTGATATTAGGGGCTCCAGGAAACTGAATTCACAGGTTTCTGGAGATAAGGGTATTGATAAGATAGTGTTTTTCTTGTGATTTACTAAGATATTTGTAAACTGATGGAGACTCCTCCGGCATGACTGTGATCTCAATCAGTTAACCTCTTTTTTTCTGTCCTTTCCTTTGTCCTTAGGCAGCCAGGATAGCCTGAGGAATATC
Organism: Felis catus; assembly: GCF_018350175.1. Taxonomy (NCBI): domain Eukaryota; kingdom Metazoa; phylum Chordata; class Mammalia; order Carnivora; family Felidae; genus Felis; species Felis catus. The sequence goes on from NC_058382.1 coordinate 39,912,549, forward strand.
ACACATATCTGCCCCCCCCCCCAGCAGGGGGCTGGGGGTGTTGTTTGCAGGGTGCCAGCTGGCCTTCTGTTCCCTCCTTAGCCTCATCAAGTGATTTTGACCAAAAACAAAGTAAAGGAGCATCAAAGAGTTCCTCCTTGAGGTTAATACTTGGGGCTGGTTAAGATTAGGGCTAATATAAAAATTTCTACAAGTTTTTAAAACTCTACTGTGTGACACATGTTCTATGCATTATCATATCCTGGAGTCATTACAATAGACATGGGGAGTAGATAGTATGCATTACCCACCCTGTTAAAGGAAAAAAACAAAACAAAACAAACAAACCAAAAAACCTAGCTTGGCTTCATTGAGGATAAGTGGATATTCCAAAGATCTAGAAAATGACCATGGCTGAGAAAATGACCATGGCAAACCCTCCTCTGTCTCTAAATCACATAGTACATATCACTTTGCTGAAATTCAATTCACATGACTGCAGCCAGGAAAGCTGAGTCACAGTCACCAGGATGTTTATTTATTTATTTTTTAAATTTTTTTTTCAACGTTTATTTATTTTTGGGACAGAGAGAGACAGAGCATGAACGGGGGAGGGGCAGAGAGAGAGGGAGACACAGAATCGGAAGCAGGCTCCAGGCTCTGAGCCATCAGCCCAGAGCCCGACGCGGGGCTCGAACCCACGGACCGCGAGATTGTGACCTGGCTGAAGTTGGACGCTTAACCGACTGCGCCACCCAGGCGCCCCAGGATGTTTATTTAAATGACAGACTCCTGGCTTCCATCTTACTGAATCAGTACTTGAGATGGTTCAGGAATATTTGCAATAATTTTCTAGATGATGCTAATATACATCCAGGTTTAGTGACACTGAATTATATTCATGATATTCTCTAAAATAAACTTACCTTCAGTGAGCCAATTTAGTGTAATCAATTTAAATGTGTTAAAGAAGTATCAGTGGATGTATAATATATGCCAGGAATTATGTTAGATTGTGACCAGGACGATGACGACAACAACAAAAACCTAAAAAGATACTGAAACTGAAACAAAGGTGGAATCCAGACATGATAGGGAACTGGCAGAGAAACCAATAACTTGAAATGTCCAATGATAAACCAACAATAAATGATTTGAGGATGAAATTGTGAGAAAAGAGGAAATAATTGTCTCTATTTGATGAAGGAGGTTAGAAAATTCAGAGGAGATGATATCTTTATTAAAATAACTTCCTTTATATTACTTGTCAGAAAAACAGTATCTATATGGTACATTTGAGCCTCAGGCTTTAGTTTTCACAAGAATAACAGTTTGAATTTATCTGAATTTTTAAAAAATCTTGCTGTCTCTCTCTCCTTCCATATGTATATGCATTTTATTCTTTTATTTATTTGGTATTATTTGTTTAGGAGCCAGCATATTCAGGGGATATTGTGGTAACTCAAAAGAAAACATACGGAGCAATCCCTATCAAAATAGCACCAGCATTCTTCACAGAGCTAAAACAAACAATCCTAAACTTTGAATGGAACCACAAAAGACCCAGAATAGCCAAAGTAATGTTGAAAAAGAAAACCAAAGCTGGAGGCATCACATTCCCGGACTTTAACCTGTATTACAAAGCTGTAATCATCAAGACAGTATGGTACTGGCACAAAACAGACACCTAGATCAATGGAACAATAATAGAGAACTCAAGAAATGAACTCACAAATATATGGGCAACTAATCTTCAACAAAGCAGGAAAGAATATCCAATAGAAAAAAGAAAATCTCTTTAGCAAATGGTGCTGGAGAACTGGACAGCAACATGAAAAAGAATGAAACTGGACCATTTTATTACACCATACACAAAAATAAATTCAAAATGGATGAAAGACCTAAATGTGAGACATGAAACCATAAAAATCCTACAGGAGAAAACAGTCAGCAAGCTCTTTGACCTCGGCCACAGCAACTTCTTACTTGATATGTCTCCAGAGGCAAGGGAAATAGAAGCAAAAATTAATTATTGGGACCTCATCAAAATAAAAAGCTCTGCACAGAGAAGGAAACAATCAATAAAACTAAAAGGCAACCGATGGAATGAGAGAAGATATTTGCAAATGACATATCAGATAAAGAGTTAGTATCAAATCTATAAAGAGCTTACCAAACTCGGGCTCCTGGTGGCTCAGTCCATTAAGCATCCTATGGCTCACGTCATGATCTCACAGTTTGTGAGTTTGAGCCCTGCGTCAGGCTCTGTGCTGATAGCTCAGAGTCTCAAACAAATTCTGTGTCTTCCTCTCTCTCTCTCTGCCTCTCCCCCACTCACTCTCTTTCTCTCTCTTATAAAAATAAATAAACATTAAAAGCAATTTAATAAAAAGAATTTACCAAAGTCACCATGGGAGAAACAAGTAATCAAGTGAAGAAATGGGCAGAAGACTTAAGTAGACACTTTTCCAAAGAAGGCAAACACACGAAAAGATGCTCAACATCCCTCACCATCAGGGAAGTACAAATCAAAACCACAATCAGGTATCACCTCACACCAGTCAGAGTGGCTAAAATTAACAACTCAGGATATGACAGATGTTGGCAAGGATGTGGAGAAAAGGGAACCCTCTTACACTGCTGGTGGGAATGCAAACTGGTGCAGCCACTGTGGAAAATAGTGTGGGGGTTCCTCAAAAAATGAAAAATAAAATTACCCTATAATCCAGCAATTCCACCACTAGGAATTTATCCAAAGGATACAAAAATGCTGACTTAAAGGGGCAAATGCACCCCAATGTTTATAGCAGCACCATCAACAACAGCTAGATTACGGAAAGAGCCCAAATGTCCATCAACTGATGAATGGATTAAGGTGATGGTGTGTGTGTGTGTGTGTGTGTGTGTGTGTGTGTGTGTGTAATTAAATACTCCTTTTCAACGAGAAAGAATGAAATCTTCTTATTTACAACATGGATGAAATTGGAGGGTATCATGCTAAGCAAAATAAGTCAGTCGGAGAAAGATATCATATGATTTCACTCATATGTGGAATTTGAGAAACTTAAAAGATGAACACAGGGGAAGGGAAGGAAAAATAAGATGCAAACAGAGAGGGAAGCAAGCCATAAGAGACTCTTACATACAGAGAACAAACTGAGGCTTGATAGAGGTGGGTTGGTTGAGGAGTGCATTAAATGGCTGAAGGTCATTGAGGAGAATACTCTTTGGGATGAGCACTAGGTGTCATATGTAAGAGATGAATCATTGTGTTCTACTCCTGAAGCCAAGACTATACTGTATGTTAACTAACTTGAGAACAAAGAGACAGAGAGAGAGAGAGAGAGAGAGAGAGAGAAAGAGAGAAAGAGAGAGAGAGGAAGCATATTGATGTCCAGGTTAATTTATTCTTGTTATTTCTTCTATCTGACTTTATTAGATAGTTTTTATTTCAGCACATAGAATATATGACACTATAGGATGAAAGTTATATTTTATACTGTATATTCTGTTGTTTTAATTTTTTTATTTCAAAATCTCAATAGGAGATTCACTCTTAGAATGTCCAGTGCTATGAGAAAACATGATGAAATCATGGAAACCTCTCATTCCTGACACTGTCTTCTGAAACTACCTTTATTGGTTCCTCTGGAACATCATGGGAATTGAAGTTTAATGGTTCCAAATTAAAACTGGTTTCAAATAAACTGCAAGTGCAAACTGGGAAAATATTTATCGAAATTAAGTTTTCTTTTTTCTACTTTCCTCCGATTATATCTTTGTTGAGGTTTTTGTAAATGAAAGTAAATGGCCACATTTGGAAAAGAGAACTTACTGAATCTTCCACATTAACTGATGACATGAGCAAGGACCTGAGAGGGTAAGGCGCATTCCCAAGCACACACGGCACTCCTAGCTCTCAAATTGCCATTCCACTCTCAACCTATAACCTTTCCACTTCGTCTCACTACTCCTTTAAATAATATATTGGGAGTAGGGGAAATTATTAAAAATAATTTTTAAGCTTTTCCAGAGGATACATATAGGACCAAGGAGACTTACACACATAGAAGGCTGACCTCCTAACTATGGCATGCATTGTGTCTTAGTGGCATTTATTCACCATTAGATTTTGAATAAGTATCATGGTACACCTCCCTGAACATACAGGTTACATCCAGGGACAGGTCAGCTTTTGACTGTTTTTATCTATAGAAAAAAATTAATATTTATTTTGAGAGAGAGAGAGAGAGAGAGCGAGCACAAGTAGGGGAGGAGACAGAGATGGAGAGAGAGAATCACAAGAATCTGTCAGCGCAGAGTCTGACTGGGGTGTGATCTCACAAACGGCAAGATCATGACCTGAGCCAAAATCAAGCGTGAGACTCTTAACTGACTGAACCACCCAGGCATCCTATTGACTATATTTATCTTTGATGACATATGATGAGAAAATTATTGCTATCACTCTCACCCTCCTCTCCTCCTGTCCAGAATATATAGCTAACATATTTCTCTATGTTAGGGTCCTGATATTTCCCTTACATTGTTCTTTGGGGAAATTAATTGATATTTCACTATGTCTAGTGTTTTAGTTTTTATCTTGAAGAGAGTAAGCTTATCTTTAAGTCAAAACAGGCAGATCATTGCAGCTTGTAAGTCAGCCAACAATAGACAAACCATCACCATGGAAAACTAGAGAGGGGAAAAAAAAAGCTACATCATACCAACTGTGAGAGGAACCTCATTTAGCGTCTAATTTTTCATGAAAACAAATGGTGATGGACAATGACCGCGATCACCAACCTATGTGAACAGGAGTAAAAAAAGCAAGTGCTGATCCTGAGACCTAAGACTAAGTGCTTATCTCCTCATCTTTAGATGTCAATGGGACACACACGTGTCCGCACGGATTTCATGGTAGTTGGATCACAGAGAAGCAGTGTGGAACCTCATAGAATTTCACAGATGTGCTCAGACTCCACCTACAATGTGCACGTTCACTCTTAGAAGGTCCAGTGCCATCTCTGCTTTGAAAAACAAACAAACAAACAAATCAAATGGTAGTCACTTACAGGAAAATGATTAAAGAGGCAAAAAGTTCCAACTGAGACTAAACCACGTATTCAAATGTTTCAAGAAAGGGAAAGAGTTAATCCATTAACAAAGATCACTTCATATATGGGGAAATTTACCAATGAGGTATTATTTTTTGTCCACTTACCAGTAACAACAACAATAGGGCTTTGCAAAATGTGTAACTTCAAAGTCAACGAGTAAGAAACTGGGATTCCTGCCCCATGCTCTTTCCACTACACTGTGCTAATGGTCAGGTCTGAATGAAATTTAAATGTCACATCTCCTCCATGACTCATAAAATGCCCAGTGCCATGATAAGCTGATTTATTGTGCGTGGCCAGAGAAGAATCCATAGCATAATAGACTATAAAAAAGGAAACAATTAAAAATGACCATATGTTCTCATTTTACAGATGAGGAAATGGAAACTGAGAGGGGAAATGACTGCCAGTTGATCATTAATAGAATTTATTGAACCCAGTTCTGATTATATCACTCTTTTCTTTAATATTATTCAATGCTTACCAATGAACTTCAAATGAAATCCAAACTCCTCTGAATGAATTATGAGACCCTCTGAGATTCACTTCTGCCTCTTTTTATGTGCAACAGCTATTCAAGTCCTCTTTTAGAGAGCCTGCTACATCAAGTACTAGTCTTCTGGGACTAAAGCTTATATATGTGTGTGTGTGTGTATATACACACACACACACATTACATATACATATACACACATACATACACACACATGTATATATACACACACATATACAGATATACCTATATATATATACACACATACATATATATATATACACACACATATACAGATATATATATATACACACATACATATATATATATATATACACACACACACACAGATATACCTATATATATACACACACATATATATACTTATACCTATATACACATATATACCTATACATATATATATACATATATAACTATACATATATATATTTTTTTTTGAAAAAGAGAGTGTAAGTATGTGAGTCGGGGAGAGGCAGAGAGAGTAGAAGACACAGAATCTGAAGGAGGTTCCAGGCTCTGAGCTATCAGCACAGAGCCCAGTGTGGGGCACCAACCCACAAACTGTGAGATCATGACCTGAGCAGAAGTAGGACACTTAACCAACTGAGCCACCCAGGTGACCCATGGGAGTAAGTTTTTTAAACCTCCTGTTTATTCTGACTGAATTTATTTTCCTCTGCCCCTCCATACACATAGAGTTCCTAACTAATACCTATTTATACTTCAGAGTTCACCTTAAATGTCCTTCCTAGAATGGACAAGATTTCCTGCCTGGGTTATTTTCTAATATCACTTTTACTAATTTTTTGCACTTGTCAAAATCAAGATTAGATAATTACACTTTAAAATTTCTGTTTAAAGTCTAGATTCCCTTCTAGACTATAAACTCCATGAGGAAATGTATTATAACAACACATTTTTTAATGATTGAATGTTAAATTGAGAATATTAGGAGTGAAACAGATTTTATTTTATTTTATTATATGAAATATATTGTCAAATTAGTTTCCATACAACACCCAGTGTTCATCCCAAAAGATGCCCTCTTCAATGCTCATCACCTACCCTCCCCTCTCTCCCACCCCCCATCAACCCTCAGTTTGTTCTCAGTTTTCAAGAGTCTCTTATGCTTTGGCTCTCTCTCCCACTCTAACCTCTTTTTTTTTCTTTTTTTTTTCCTTCCCCTCCCCCATGGGTTTCTGTTAAGTATCTCAGGATCCACATAAGAGTGAAAACATATGGTATCTGTCTTTCTCTGTATGGCATGAAACAGATTTTAAAGGAAATTTCAATTCCTCATGGAACGCTTGAATTCTGTCTGCACGTCTGTCCCCAAATGGCTAACTTCTATTTTTGTTTTAAATCAGGGTCATCTTTTACAATGGAGACTTTTCTCTTTTTTTTTAATATTTATTTATTTTTTGAGAGAGAGGGAGTGTGGTCGGGAAGGGCAGAGAGAGAGGAGACAGGGGATCTGAAGTGGGCTCTGTTCTGACAGCAGAGAGCCCAACGTGGGGCTCAAATTCACGAACCATCAGAACCTGACTTGAATGGAAGTCTGACACTTAACCAGCTGATCCACCCAGGAGCCCCCACAATGGAGACTTTTCTACAGGTACTTACTGCTACTCTTCCACCTATGTTTGATCAGTGTTGAAAAGTTTGAGACCTTATATAAGATTGTGAGACTATAAATGCTCACATTTTTTTAAAATGTGAGGACTTTTTTTTTAAATAGTAAAATAATTATTTACATACAAATATCTAGTAGTAGTTAAATAAAATCTATTTCTTATTATATATCATTAAAATATCAAAGAACTTCAACTTACAATATTTTACTAGATTTATAATGACGTATGAAATAGAATGAAAATAAGTATGGATAACTATGAAAATGGCCAGGGTAATAGTTAACTTCATAAATGAGGAAGGCCCACCATTCAAAGTAATTTGCATCTTTAGAATGTGATCTCAAGTAAACCTAATGGCCAATCATACTAAACCTTCTTCTTCTTCTATGTCTTTGTCTCTCTTCTTCGGGTTTGGTAAAAGCACTGAAAACCTCTAAGTCAAACTTAACTTTTCCTTCTAATGGAGAATGACCATTTTATTCTCATTTTAGTGGATCTCTGTCCTTGGTTGGCTATTAAATAGGAGTCTCAACATGTCCTTCTTCCAACCTTTAATTTACAAGATTGTAGCCCTATGTCTACCAGATCAGTGTCACAGGATATTATTTCTTGACTTTCACTTTCAGCATGTTGTATCTGGAGAACAATGTCAGTTGCTATTAAACATCTATTTGAAATGATTTTGCTGCTTAAGAATTTTACTTTGCTTGCCTATGGCATCTTAGCACCCAGGCCAGAAACATTTTTAATGCAAAAAATGTTGAAAATGAGTATTTTCAAACTCCAACAGTTTGTTTTTAATTCAAATAGAGATGCCTTTGATAGTTTTAATCTCAACTTACAATCTTCCCCTAAAGCAAACAACAGCTCCTGGACTTTGAAACTTCCACATGAAATTCACAATTGTACTTTCACAATTTCTCTCTCACTTCTCTGCAAAAGAACGCTGACCTCCACTTGAAGTGATGTTCAGCATCACAGCAGTGCATTCACCTAAACATGGTACTCTAAACATTTAATAATTCTATAATGCTGACTACCTCTACTTGAAAAATAGAAACATATGACTCCTGAATGTTATATAAGGTAAGGTAATAATGGAAAATATTAACATGATAAAAGAATGATAAATAAAATTAAGTTCAAACTGGAGGATGTTTAAAACTTTTATTGTATGGGCACCTGGGTGGCTCAACTAGTTGGGCATCTGACTCTTTATTTCAGCTCAGATTGTAATCTCATGGTTCGTGAGTTCAAGCCCCACATCGGGCTGTGCACTGACAGTGCAGAGGCTGCTTGGGATTCTCTCTCTTTCTCCCAATCTCTCTACCCCTCCCCTGTTCATACTCACTCTCTCTCTCTCTCTCAAAATAAATAAACTTAAAAAAAACTAAACTCTTTTAGTTAGCCAAATTGTGTGTGTGTGTGTGTGTGTGTGTCCAGGTGTGTTTTCATGTGACTGTGTTTCTTTTAATGATACCCAAACCATCCATATTGTCGTTTCTGAAAAGGACAAACAAATGTTTTTAGCACATATAATGTTTATTTATCCCATTTCATCCTCCCAATAATCCTGTGAAGTATTTTGATCAGAATGTGATAGAGAAAATGCGGTTAAGAGGAATTAATAAATAACTCAAGGTCACATGTCAAATGGGTGATTAAATTCAAATTCAAAAGCAGGATTATAGAAACAGAGAATCTGTATTGTTTCCAACTATATCTATGATTTTTTAAGCACCAAAGAGCCATATGTGTAGACATTTATATCCTCTTTGCTTGACGCTTAATCCAATCAATTCAGCAAAACCCCTAGAGCTCTATGGAGAATTTTCCAAAGGATAACGCATTGATTTTCTAAATTTGGAGACTTGCTCTCAAACCATATGCAGAAAAACCCAAACGGAGAGGTATATCTCACTCTTGTAAGGTAAATGTTTCCAAGAGAAATATTTTCAGGAATAAAGGGAGAAAAAAGAAACCTACTGAATCAACAAGCCATAATATCATTAAGTAGTTTTACATACTGTGCTCTGCAATGTATCACAAGGCAAAGCTGAAAATATCCCAAAGCTCAAGCTGAGCTTTAGCGAGTAAAAAGTTATGGAGACCTTGATGTTGTTGCTAATGAAAACAATTTCAGAGAAAATGCACAAAAAAATAAAAGAAAGAAAGAAAAAGAGAGAAAGAAAGAAAGAAGGGAAGAAAGAGAAAAGAAAAGGCAAGAAGACAAGAAAAAAGGAAAAACGAAGTCTTGTGTTCAAGAGTCTGACTTTACTGCTTGACTTTCAGGAAGCTGAAGACAAAATGTTGCTAGTTTTCCTTTTTTTTTTTTCTTTAAGTTTATTTACATATTTTGAGATAGAGAGAGAACATGAGACAGGGAGGGGTAGAGAGAGAATCCCAAGCAGGCTCCATACTGTCACTGCAGAGCCAGATGTGGGGCTTGAACTCATGAACTATGAGATCATGCACTGAGCTGAAGTCTGATCCTTAAGTGACTGAGTCACCAGGTGCCCTGGCTAGTTTTCCTTTTATCATTTACCATGCAAATGGCCAAAGGAGGAATTGAAAATTATATGCAACTCTTACTGGTCCTATGAAAAATCTCAAAACTTCCTCACTGAAGCATATAGACAACTTCCCAGAATGGATACAATAATCCTTCTTCTTACCTCGTTCTGTCTCTGAATTTAGTTATTTCCATATAACACCTTAATATTTGTCTTATTAATCTGCATATTTATTGAGTGCTTACTACAGAGCAGGTTCTGTTTTCATTCTGGAATTATACTTGTAAATGAATAAAAAAACTTACTCCTGCTCGATCAATATTCTAGTGAGGGAGACAGATAATCAACAAATAAATAAGGAAGATTATTTCAGATGTTCAAAAGTCCTATAATGCTTCTAGCTATAAAATAAATAAGTCATGAGGGTGTAATGTACAGCATGGTCACTACAGATAATACTGCCGTGTTGTATATTTGAAAGTTGCTACAAGAGTAGATCTTAAAAGTTCTCATCACAAGAAAAAACAATTAGTAACTATGAACCATAGTGGATGTTAACTAGACTTGTTGTGGTGATCACTTTGCAATATATGCAAACATGAAATCATTTTGTTATATACTCCAAACTAATATAATGTTATATGCCAGCGAATATCAATTTTTTATAAGTGTTATGAAGAAGGTAGCACAGAGTGCATCAATAGCAGGCAACTGGGAGAGACATATCATTTAGATAAAGTAGCCAGAGAAGATTCCAGTGAGAAGATGACATTTGTATGGGGGGCTGGATGACAAGGAGCCATCTGATGAACTGGGTCCTGCATGTTTTAGGCAGAGAGAAATGGACCCTCAAAAGTACTGAGTTGAAAAAGAGCATGGTCCATGTTGTGAGAACACAAGGGGGCTGTTAGCAGCTAGAATTTACTGAGCATGAAGGGTTAGGTTTGAGAGTAAGTCAGGGGTTAGACTCTAGACAAATGTGATCTTCTTATTTACTTTTATCAAATCCACTCTGAGTTCTCTGGATTCTTATCACCTATCTTTTATTCTGTAGATCTCAAAAGCAATACATTTTATGTTGAACTGAGCCATCAACATTCACTTGGAATAAGTCCTAGCATTAAACTGCCTAGTATTGTCAGGGGCATATCTATAAGCATCTCTTTTCACATGAGCATCTGTCAAGTGAAAATGTGCCAGGCACCATGTAGTTTCAAAAGCAGTATGAGGAAATTGAAATAGACTGAGAAGGAAGTCAGAGACATGTGTTCTAGCCCTTTTCTTCCCCTTACTATCTCTGCTATTTTGGTCACGTTATCTGCCTTTCCTTCACCCAAGTATTCTCATCTGTAAAATGGGGATAACAGTGGTGGACCTGGCTGAATAGACAGGAACCTCCAATATACGAGGAACCTTGAGTGATAATGCCTTGAGAAGGCAGAATTAAATAAAGAAGATTCCAGCAGAGGAAAGAGCCAGCAAGGACATAATATACAGGGCTGGATTGGGAAGCAGCATTAAGGACAGAATCTGTAGTCATGTCAAAAGAACAATGAGAGGGGACACTGCTGCGCCCTTGATAGGTTCAAGCCTAAGAATTGTGACTAGCTGTGGTTTTGTTCACTTGGTTGTTTTGTTGTGTTTTGTTTGTTTATTAATGGAAACAGGGCATCCTCTATTCTGTCTTACCATAGTGCTTGCCACATAATAAGACTTCAACAAATAAATGTTGGCTAGATAAATGAATACAAATGGATGAACTGATAGATGTGTACGCCCATAAAGACAGTTAGCAAAGCCTTACTTTTTGATGTAATCCATACTCTCACACCTTTGTGTGCTCAGGTATAAAGTAGAAGTGGCATGAGCTACATCCATCCCATAGTCTAGAAACTAGAAGATTTTCCATACTATCTATTTGGCAGGCGCTTTGGTGAAAACTAAATAATTATGTAGGTAACTAGTATAGTGACTGAGCACAACTCAGAAAATGGAAGTTCTCCTATGTTGGGGATTTTCATGGTGGGTTCCTACATCATCTACTTCAGACACCTTGTAAGTGTCTTCAGACCAATTCCCAGGGTTGCACACATATCAGACTAAGAATCTCCTGGCTTGAAGCTTAAAAAAAAAACATTTTAAAAAAGTCATTTAGTTGAGGGGCGCCTGGGTGGTGCAGTCGGTTGAGCGTCCGACTTCAGCCAGGTCACGATCTCGCGGTCCGTGAGTTCGAGCCCCGCGTCAGGCTCTGGGCTGATGGCTCAGAGCCTGGAGCTTGTTTCCGATTCTGTGTCTCCCTCTCTCTCTGCCCCTCCCCCATTCATGCTCTGTCTCTCTCTGTCCCAAAAATAAAAATAAACGTTGAAAAAAAAAAGTCATTTAATTGATAAATGTTCCCAAAACTTTGACATTTTTTTTTTCATGGCTTAAAAGCATTGTTTTTTATTTTGTTTTGTTTTGTTTTTACAATTTAGTTATACTTGTGGGGATATAAAGTAAGGTAAATTATTGACTCCATTGGGAAGTAGAATTAGAAATGGTTCTCAAATTATATCCAAAAGATTTATTTCAATAAAATGTGAAAGGAGACAGAAAGCAAGGAAGTAGTACAGGCATAAAGATGTGTGTCTTTTAAGGTAATATAAAATCCAGTAGTAGTCATTCATGTGATGCAGCCAGTTCAAAAGCTGAGTCTTTATAGTCATAGAAATCGCACACTCCTCAGAACGAGGCCATGATAGTCCCATATTTGTCAGACTAGCACAGGAATGCTGTGTTCACTTTCAGGTGTTAACTTTTAAAAGGATAATAACTAAAATGAAGTTGCCCAGGTTAAAAGACCATGCCCCATAAGGAACAACCAAAGAAACTCAGAGTATTTGACTTACATGAAAAAACAAAGGCCAGCATGAAATTTACTTTCAAATAGTGGAAGGCTGACCTAAAAGAGAAATGAGATTCTCTCTGGGAGGAAGGACTAAGGACAGGAGACTTTTGAAAACTGTACGGTGATTATTTTGCCTCAATGTAAAGATATGTCTATTTCATCGAACTATTAAAGAAGTGATTTTTTAATTACAGAAATAATTGCTTAAAATGTGGAAAAATGGTATCTATAATTCTTCACTCTAACGTACGTGTTCATATTTTCAGTAACTTCAGATTATGTCCACAAGCAGGTCTATGTTTTTAAAAATAGTTGCATCATGGTACATTGAATGGCATGTCTAATTAACAATATATTTCTGAGATTTTTATGTGGATATATGATCATCATTTTGATCGCTGCACAACAGAGTATCAAGTTACATACCAAAACAAGCCACTTCCCTATTAATTGTGTATGAAGAGGTCTGTATAATAAAAAGCAACACTTGAAACAGAATATCTCACACTGAAAGAATCTTAGGCCTCAAGGAATATTTTGAGGTAATTTCCACAGTCAAGTATGCTTTATGAAGAACAGATTCTGAGTAGTAGAGAGGAATACTTGAGGACTTCTATGTAAGTACATGAACCATTTCTGATTCATGGATTGGTGTTCATTTTCCATCACTAGATTGGAAAGAAATGGTTCTCATGCGTTAAAGGTATCTAAGAAGGTCACAGTGAGGGCTTGCAGAGATATCATAAAAGAGATTCAAAGTATCAAAGGCAGGACATGCAGTGCAACCATTAAGAGACTTTCCAACAGGAAGATTCTATGGTTTGGCATAGTAAGGGCTAGTTCGGAGGAAGGAGAGATCACTGTTTCATAGAGTGGTCTCAGATTATTCCCTAGAAGAGAGACATTAAATGAACCAGGAAGACTATGGAGAGTTCTCAGCTATAATTCATGCAGAGTTGTATACATTGCTATGGTTATTCAAAACTGTACATGTACTGGTATAAAGGCATTCTAATCAGGGCATTCTAAATGTCCAATATTCATTCTTTCATTAATGCCTTATGATAAAGGCAAAAGATAAAGTTGTAGCTACTTCCTGTGATTATTCCCATTCTGCAAAGGTAAAAATGATGGGTAATCAGGATGGGACACCAAGATACAAGCTGACATGAATAAAGGTGCTGATCTTTCATCATTCTGTCCCACCATCTCAAGAAAATACGTTTAATAAAAAGGTAATCTTTCTAGAAAGACTTCACAATGTAACCAACAACTGAGGTATTTCTCTGGGACTAACACCAGGTGCCTTGGTAGGCAGAGCATTATGAATGCCAGATGGATGTTTTTATGCTTGGCTGTCTTTTTTTTTTCTTTTAATCTCATTTTTATAAAAGTCCCTAAAATCAAAGCTAATTAAATACAGTATTTCTTCTTTATTTGTGGAAGATATCTACTGCCAGATTTGGTCAGCTATGTAAGGCTGTCTATAATTTCTCACTTAAGAGGGTAATTTATTCATGACACTAATTGATGATGAAGTGATTATTAAAGCTACATGGTGTGTCATTCCTTTCAGTTTCTGTGTCATTTTACACTGAGTTGAGATCTGTCTTTTCTGAATCTCTGTGCCAGGATAATTATATGGCCATATGTAAATCACCCCATCCCACCTTTCTGAGTTTTGAATGAAAACCAGGGATGGAATTACTGTAGATCCATAACCATTTTATACACAACATAAAAGGATTTTCAGAATTTAATATGAACTATAAGGTGAAAATAAATTTGAAAGAGTAGTTTTAGGACGTTATCAGAAATTAACTTTAATGATAAGTTTGGAGGGTTTTAAACTTACACTAAATGAAAGCTGCAGTATTATACATTTATTCTCTTTACTAACTTCTTAAGACACTCTGTGACTTGTCCTTTATTTTATGACAAGATATTTGAAAGGTTGATTTGTATGAGTCATAGTCATAATTATTAGGCTGTATAAAAAGATAATAGATTTCGGAACTTCTTTTTTTATTTTTTTAATATCTTAAAATACTACCATGAACTCTTGCACTATTGAATCTAAAATAGGATTTCTTAAGTGTCTGACTTTAGGCATCAACTTAACTTCAAAAGTGTATAAAGAAATGAAACCACATATTGACAGATTTAATTCACTTTTTACAAGGTATAGATCATTGCTCTTATGTGAAATGTAAGGACTCAGGAATACAAATTACTGCTTTCATGGTACAGTATGACTTTGATCTTCAGGGAGGAAGCGTTATCACCCAATGTTGTGCCAAACAAAAATGTGGCTTCCAGGGGAGTGGCTGTATACTGGCATTGCCTTTCTTTCTATTATTCCCGCCAAAAATCTAAGCATGACTCTTTTCCTCACTCCAACATCTATTCAGTCAGAAAATCTTGTGGATTCATGCTTCAATCCAGACACAGAAGAAGGGAGCCAACCTTCACAGCTACATCCTATCTAATCCACCCTGCTCTCTTAGCTAGAAAATCAAATAACCTAATTAGTTTCTCTGGTTCCTCCCCTACAACCTATAATGTACACTCCATTCAGTAGCCAGGGTGAACACCTTCATGGGAATCTAGTAATGTTCCTTTCTTGATCAGAAACCAAAGATTTTTCATCACACCCAAAATTAAAATGCCCTACATAGCCTTCCAAAGTCAAGTATATTATGGTCCTTAACTACTACTCTGACCATACCACCTGAAATGTTTTCTTTCATACTCAGCTCTACACAAGTTAATTGTATTTCTGCTTCTGGAAATATAAAACTCATTACATCAGGGCTTTTGCATTCACTATTTATTCTGTCTGGAGCACTTAACTCCCAGAAATCTTTGCTTGGTTCCCTCCCACTCTCCCTCCCTCCAATTAGATATACACTGAAACGCTACCTTCTTCTAGGAGCTGTTCCCAACTGCCAATCTAACACTCTCCCCTTAAATTACCATCATTATCCTGTCTAGGCCCTTCCCTCACCTTACCTTCATAGCATTCATCACTACATTAGACATGTGTATCATGTAAGTCTCCCTCATGACAATATAAACTCAAAAAGGTAGCTTTCCCCCTAAAGATCAGAATAGTTTTTGCTTCTCCATAGTGCATGCCAGTTTAGTAGATCGTTGAATATGTTAACAAGTAATTTCACAGGTTTTATAAATATATACAGTAGTAACAAGGATTATTTTGTTAAACCAACCAGACTTCTAGATAACAATGACTACCCTCCACTTGATTCCTTTCTTAGACTTAATTTGTTGAATAGCCTTTGACCCCAAATTTCCATAAACATGTTCTAACATCTAAGAGGTCTTGAAATATTCAACCCCTCCCCCAAATACGAATACAATTTCCCAAAGTGGATCTGGACTGATAAGAATCTAGAACACAGCTCTAATTTTCATTTACTTACATTGTGTAACAGAGGCCTACCATAAGTAAAATATGTTCAACTAATAAGTTTTAAAGAAAAATACATAAAATAAAAAATTATTTTTGTGATGAATCCCAATTTTCAGGATGTACTTTATTAACAGGTACCCCATAAAGTGGTAAATGAAAAGTAAAGTTGCATGACACAAAATTAATACCCAAAAATCAGTAATGTTTCTACAAACTAATAAGTAGCAGAAGGAGAAATTAAGAAAACATGTCCATTTACAACTTCATTAAAAAAAAAAGGTAATAATAGGGGCACCTGGGTGGATCAGTTGGTTAAGCATCCAACTTTGGCTCAGGTCATGCTGTCGTGATTTGTGAGTTCAAGCCCTGTGTCAGACTCTGGCTCAGGTCATGCTGTCGTGATTTGTGAGTTCAAGCCCTGTGTCAGACTCTGTACTGACAGCTCGGAGCCTGGAGACTGCGTCAGATTCTGCGCCTCCCTCTCTCTCTGTTCCTTCCCTGCTTGCACTCTGTCTCTGTCTCAAAAGTAATAAAGATTTTTTTAAATAAATAACACACCTAGGGATAAACTTAATGAAAGAAGTAAAATACCTATACTCTGAAAACCTCTAAAAGACGGATAAAATAAACTGAAGATGACACAAATGGAAAGATAATCTATGCTCACAGATCAGAAGAATTAATATTGCTAAAAAATCCATTTGACCCAAAGCAATCAAAGGAATCCCTATCAAAACACCAACAGTGTTTCTTCATACTAGAACATATGATACTAAAATTTGTATGGAACCACAAAAGACTCGAAGAGCCAAAGCAATCTTGAGAAAGGAAAATGAAGCTAGAGGTATCAAAATTTCAAATTTCAAGATATAGTACAGAGCCGTAGTAATCAAAACAGCATGGTACTGGCACATACACAGACACATGGTTCAACAGAAAAGAGAGCCCACAGATAATCCCATGATTATATGGTCAATTAATCTATGACAAAGGAGGCAAGAATATATAATAGGGAAAAGACAGTTTCTTCAATAAATGATACTGGGAAAATTGGACAGCTACATGTAAAAGAACTAAACTGGAACACTTTTCACACCATCCACAAAAATAAACTCAAAATGGATTAAATACCTAAATGTGAGACGTGAGACCATAAAAATCCTAGAGGAGAACACAGTCAGTAATTTCTCTGACGTCAGCTGTAGCAAGCTTTTCCTAGATATGTCTCCCAAGGCCAGGGAAACCAAAGCAAAAATAAACTGTCAGACTACATTAAAATAAAAATGCTTCTGCATAGGAAAGGAAATCATCAACAAAATGAAAAGACTACCTACTGAATGGGAGAAGATATTTGCAAATGATATATCCAATAAAAGGTTAGTATCCAAAATATATAAAGAACCAATATAACTCAACACCACAAACAAACAATCAGAGTGAAATATATTCAGAGGACCTGAACAGACAGTTTTAAGAACAAACAAAAAAACAAACAAACAAACAAACAAAAACATACAGATGGCCAACAGGCACATGAAAAGATGTTCAACATCACTAATTAGGGAAAGGTAAATCAAAACCTCAAGGAGATATCACCTTACACATGCTAGAATGAGTTAAAAGAAAAAAGACAAGAAAAACAAGTATTGGTGAGGATGTGAGAAAAGGAACCTCTGTGTACTGTTAATGGGAATGTACATTTGTGCAGCCACTGTGAAAACAGTATTTACATTCCTCAAAAAAATAAAAATAGAAATGCCATATGATCCAATAATTCTACTATTGGGTATTTATCCAAAGAAAATGAAAACACTAATTTGAAAATACACAGGCACCCCTATGTTAATTGCAGCATTATTTACAATAGCCAAGATATGGAAGCAACCCAAGTGTCCATCAATAGGCAAATGGGCAAGGAGGTGATATATACATACCCATATTTACAAAATGGAATAATATGAAGGCATAAAAAAGGCTGAGATCTTGCCATTTGAGACACCATGTATGGACCTACGTGGTATTATGCTAAGTGAAATTAGACTAAGAAAAACAAACACCATATTATTTCACTCATAAATAGAATCTAAAACAACAAATGAATAAATAAGCAAAAAGGAGAATCAGACTTATAAATACAGAGAACACACCGATGGTTGCCAGAGGGGAGGGAGATGCGAGGTTAAGCAAAATGGGTGAAGCGGAGTTAGGGGGTGGGTACAGGCTTCCATTTATATGGTAAATAGGTTATGGGAATGCAAAGCACAGCAGAAGGAATACAGTCAATGATATTGTAATAGCAAAGCATGGGGACAGATGGTAGACTTGTGGCAAACAGCATCATGTATATAAACTTGTACAATCACAATATTGTAGACCCAAACCTAATGTAACATGTATGTCAACTAAAATAATAATAACATAAATAAATAAATAAATAAATAATTAATTAATAAAACTAGCACTCCATATCTCCTTCAGTCACCACAGTGACAAGTGACAGTATAAAAAAAAAAGTCAGACTATAAGTAATGAGCTCTAATGATAAACCAAGAGTATTACACTTGCCTTCTCATATAAAGCCTCTATCAACTCCTCCTCCTTTCTCACTAATAACATAGCAAAGATACAGGCATTAAGTTTTAGTAAGAAGTAATAAGTGTCACCGATCCTTACTTAATTTCATATAACCTCTAACTAAATTGCTTCCTGGTAGGTCATCAATACTCTTCCCTTGGTCTTCATCATTGCAAACTTAGTTAACCATACTTCTCATCATAACTATTATAACTAACTCCTCATGTTCTTTGACACTTTAGTGTCATGAAACTTCTGCCTCTCCCTTCCTTGACCATTTTTCATACTCTATCCTTATTACATTTATATGAGACTCTGTTAGATGGTTTAATTTCCATTGCCCTAATTATACGTAGGCATGAGCCAAGAGAAGTCCAAGGAAACAGGTATAAGAAAAATAATTGAGTACTTGTATTATTCCAGGTGATATTTTAAGTGTTTTCAATTTTTATATGATGTTTGTAACAATACTAGAGATTGATATTTATATTTTTCCATTTTCAGGCAATAAAATTGAGTCTTGCTACCTGTAACTAAAAGCTACACATTATTATGAGAATATCCAATAATTTGGATAGCAATTTTAAAAAGCATAACTCTGAGCAAATCTGTCCCCAGAATCAAAGTACCAAGATTTAACACAGTTTGTCTCTCCAAATCCATACTCCACCCTTTTCCAAGGGATCCATTTGCCTTATTTACTGTTGCCCGTATTATCTCCACTACCACCAACAATGGAGAAGGGCATGCGGGTTGCCTTGTGACCACTGGGCAGTAGTGAAAGTTCTACAGAACCTGGATTGCCTGCCTCCTTCTCCAGGCTACCATGAAGCACCTTAACCCTAACACCCAGAGTGATGTCTGAGAAGTCACAGAGGCAGCAGGAAATATATCTCCACCTTGTGCTAAGGAAGACCACAGACCACATCCATTCACCATACAAGCTCAGTGGTGAGTGGCCATAAATGGGCTTCGTTATAACCAGGTGGAAATAAAAGTTTCCACTGCCTATATGGTTTTTCCAATACCATTCTGGGATTAGGGTCATGGTGTCTTGTTAGTCTGGTGAGGGTGAAGTCGAAGTTCCCCACCAGACATTTTCTGGTGGGGATGGGAATGATGGGGATACAGTCTTCCGGTGGCTTTCGGCTGAAACAGTTCTGCCTAAAAGTGCTTTTGTTTTTGTTTGTTCTGCTAAGCTACCCTTTTATTGGTTTTGGCTAGAAGAGCATTAGGCTTTTAAAAATCTACACCCGTTGGCATTTTTGGCTTGCTGTGTTCTTCTGCTCTATGGGGATATAGGAGACAAAAACAGAACAAAAGGAACTCATCATTGCATTGATCCTTGAAAATAAATCAGTACCCAACATGCAACAATTAAATGCTAATATGAATATATTCTAATAAATATAAGGTCTGAATCTGGTGTGTCTTCTTTAATTTTTTTGAAGATTCTTATGCTTATTTTATAGATAATGTACAGAGTTATTAGTTACACTTAGCAAGAGGAATAGGGAGATGGCTGTATCCTCATTCTTCCTGGAAACAGAATTCCCCACCAGATCTATTTAAACAACTTTCCATAAACCCTTCTTCAATGATCTGGTCTGAGTGAACCATTTATTTAAAAAAAAATTTTAATGTTTATTAATTTGTGAGAGAGAGAGACAGAGTGTGAGTGGGGGAGGGACAGAGAGAGGGAGACACAGAATCTGAAGCAGACTCCAGGCTCTGAGCTGTAAGCACAGAGCCCAAGGTGGGGCTCAAACTCACGAACCACGAGATCATGACCTGGGCCAAAGTTGGATGCTTACCAGCTGAGCCACCCAGGTGCCCGTATTTTTTTTTTTTTAACTAAATTCCTGATACACCTAAATTACCTGTAATGATATTGTATCTCTCCTAAAGATTGACTTTGACTCCAGTAAATTGTCATGTTTTGTATTTCTAGTTTTGATAAATACCTAAGACTATAAATAATGTAAAAGTCACACAACATGAATACTATCTCCACACTTGCTATGTGAGTTATTTTGGCCTTTATCTCTATAGCAATTTACAGTAAACTATCTAAAACAAACTAACCAAAATATTCTGTGCTTTTAACTGGCTACAATTAGGAAAGCTTTGGTGTTAAAAACTGTCTACTTCAGAATAAAAATGGGGAAGAACAAGAGACACACAGTGTCATTATGACTACGAACAAGAGGAGAGGAAAGCACACTGGGATTTAGAATTAGCCCCCATTACCAAGATTCACTCTGTGTTACCATTTAAAGCGCACTATGACAATTTATTTCTCATCCCTCAGAGTTCAAACCTGGTATCTGGTCTCTGTACCTACAGTGCCAACATTAGTCCCTCACCAAGAGACGGTGACTAGTAAAAGGTTTAGATGTATTCCCTATATTCTCACATAGTGACCTGTACTTTGTAATGTCCAAAATGCTCAATGAAAGAATCATTGCATGGTATATTGGTATACTGTTTCTTGAAAGAAACACTGTTAGACAAAAATGCACTTCCTTACAAAAGACTTTTAACTATGGTCAATAAAACAGATATTACCTCACATTTGTCAAGCATACATCGGCATTGCCCAAGGATAATAAAGTAGATAAAATAGATACAAAGTCACATAATTAAAGTAGCTGAATTAATGCCATCTTCTGCAAGAGTACACATTGCTTCTCTATCATTCTATCATATTTTGAAGCTTAATTTTGACTGGCCTCAAGAGAACCTTTTTCTTCCTTGGCCAATGAGAAGCAATCTTACTTTTTTTTCTTTCATTATAATATAGGCCTCTGAAATCATGTTTCTGAATTACCAGTTAATAAAGGTCAGTCATCCAGGAATTTGATTGGTTGAACCTGATTTCATTAGGTATGATATGGTAATACAGAAGATGAAGAAAGCCCATCTTATTAAGATCAGCAATTTGAAAGCCAAGAATCATTTTGGGATAATAGCATGCAGAATTCTTCAAGCTATTGAAGTGTACAGAAGATGTTAAAATAAACCGTGGTGCTCTAAATGGAGAATTCATCCTATGCAAGAAAGATGAATTTATGCTAATTGTTCATTTAAAGTGGATAAAATTGCCTTCCACTTTAGAAAGCACTGACCTCATCAGGGATTTGTGAAGTTGGAAGAAGAAAGTGACTCTTATTTTTAAAGAGCAGAAAATAATAACGAAAATAAATCAGTGCCCCGACATGCAACAGTCAAATGCTAATATGAATATATTCTAATAAATATCAGGAACATATATCAAATAATCCTAACTATACACCAGTGGTCACATTCATGAATTATTTTCACATATCATGTTAACTATTTTAGTTCCAATATGTGAATGTTTTTTTAATTGTGGATTTTCAACATAAAAATACAGTCAAATTAAAAGCAGTGGAGCCATGGCTGGACTGAATTAAGGAGAACTAAGAATGCACGATCCTTGCCAGATGAGAATATATCGTGTTAGGATTCAAAAGTTGCATTCTCCACTATTTCAAGCACTTTTACATCATTATGCAGGAGAAATAACACTTTTATCTATGATGTTTAGATAAAAGTGTGCAACTTTTGAGGGAAAAAAAAAATCACAAGAGTTTGTTAGTCATCATCAAGTCAAGGAAATGCCAAACAAGCACATATGTGAAGGAAGCACAAAGGTAACTAGAAGAAATGTGTGCATGTGTGCTCAGTGGGGTTCTCCATGTACTTACTAAATGGGCTCCCACTATCCTATTTACAGTATCATCATCCCTAAAGGATGAAGGTATCACAAAATCTTTCATGTAATGGATCGGTAGATTATTTAATCTTTATCCATTTGACAGATGATAAAATCAACATTTGGAATCATAAGAAAGTGTGTCGTATTGCTAAAGCAATGTCATCGTTTTTAGAAAGTTGTTATCCCAGGCCTTTTCTAAAGGGGAGGAAGAAAAGACATAAGCTATAAGTTATTTCTCGTAAATTTATTTCCGCAATAAGGTGACAAAAATTAAACTGCTTGCCAAACTTCACCAGCCTGTCTTCTCACAGCTCCAAAGGAAGTAAACTCAACTTACAGAGTGCTGAGCTGAAGTGGGTGAGAGAACTGCACCTCTACTTTTCTCACCTCCTCACATGTCTGTGCTGTCCTACCGTCAAGGCACAGGAAGAGTAAAATGACAAGGAAGGCTTTAGGTAAGATTACACTTAAAAAAAAAAAAAACTACTATGGGGGTGCCTGGGTGGCTCAGTCCATTGAGTGCCCAAATCTTGGTTTTGGCTCAGGTCACGATCTCAAGGTTTCATGGGTTCAAGCCCTGTGTTGGGCTCTGAGTTGGCAGGGCAGAGTCTACTTGGGATTCTCTCTCTCCCTCTCTCTGCCCATCCTCCACTCACACTATCTCTGTCTCTCATAAATAAATAAAAAACTTTTAAAAAAGATTGAAAAAAACTACTTTGAAGTAGTTATTGTTTTCACCATGGTTGGGCAAAAGAAGTGTGACATGTTTTCATTATGTATATAATTGATTTAGTTCCTTAATACTCTTCCTATTGATATGTTAACATGTTAATTTCCTCAAGTAAGGGCATGAATATACTTTGTAATAGTAGCCTCTCGCCAGATACTAAAAGCTGTATTCCTGCACTATACTGCAAATCAAATTCAGCTTTATCTGAAAATGAAAAACATATATTTCAATACTTTGTGAGAAAGAAGAAATAAAGAAGAGAGAAAGAGAAGAAGGGAGGAAGAGAGAGGGAGGAGAGAGGAAAGAAGAGAAGGAAACAAAAAAATCTTGTCGATTGTTTAAAATCATGTTTTAAAAATTAAGAAAAAATTACCAGCAGAAACTATCAGATCACAATGTTACCAAATATGTATGAATTAAAATATCAAATAAAATATTTATAAGTACACTACCAAATAAATTATTTATAATGGCAATATTATTCACAACAGTTAAGATATGGAAACAACCTATTTAATTTATATACTGTATATACTAGGCTTTAATGTTTACATTAGTATAACTCAACACGGAGAAGATTGTTCTATAATCTTGAACTTGGCTAATCTTTTAAAATTCTGTGTAACAAAATATAATGTCTTGATGTGACTTAAGGGGGCAATTTGTGTAAAGCGGGAGTTCTCAAACTGTAGTCCCTAGACATTAATATCCTCTAGGAACTTGACACAAATGCAGTCTTAGGCTCCTATGGCAGATCTGTGAATCAGAAATTCTGGGGATGAGACCCAGGAATCTGTTTTCACAAACCTTCCAAGCGTTTTGGATACCTGCTGAAATTTAAGAACACATGTTTGAAACCACAAGAACTTTATGTTTTTAAACTTATTCTCTTGGACAGTTTCTTAAAATACAGGTGAATACATGGAATAGCAAGGGTTTGTGTTTTCCTAAACACAAAAAAAGAGAAGACTTTTAGAGACTAAAAAAAATGATTTCTTTCCATGAATTATGTTCATTCCTTTCACATTTCAAAGATGGAACTCAAATAATTATAGCAAGGGAATGGAGGAACCAAGGGATGCTTCATTATATATATTTGCAAACATTCTCCCGATTTCAGAAGGACAAAGACAGGTAACTTGTTCATTTAGGAGGAAATGGGTTTTTATTTATATAGTGTGTTTTCAGGGTCTGTAAATTAACCCTATGTTTCTACATCTTCATTTGATAACTGATGTTGCAAGTACTTGTGCATATTAAATAGTGGTAAGGGTTTAAGATGCAAATAGTTAAAGAATGGGTAGAACTTTTATATATTATCAGTCATTTATAATTTGAAGAAACAGAAGTTGACTGTGCCCCTTATTCTATGCCATATAAAATGAAACTGGATTAAAGAGTTAAATGTAAGATCTGGAACCATAAACTCCTAGAAGGAAACAAAGGGAAAAAACCTTGTCCACATTGACCTTGGCAATGATTTTTTGGATGGGACATCAAAAGCTCAGGCAACAAAACCAAAAATAAACAAGTGAGACTATATCAAAGTAAAAGAGCTTCTCCATAGCAAAGGAAATCATCAATAGCATGAAAGAGCAGTCTATGAACTGGTAGAAAATATTTGCAAACCATATATCTGATAAAGGTTTATAATCCAAAATACACAAAGAATTCATATAACTTATTAGGAAAACAACAACAAAACTGATTGTAAAATGGGCAAAGGAACTGAACAGACTTCATTCCAAAGACACACAAATGGACAACAGATATATGAAAAGACACTCAACATCACTAATCAACAGAGAAATCCAAATCCAAACCAAAATATGGTATTGCCTCACACATGTTAGGATGGCTATCATCATCATCATCATCATTGTCATCATCCAAGAATATAAATGAATGAATGAATGAATGAATGAATGAATGGAGTTTTGGCAAAGACGTGGAAGAAAACAAAACCCTGTATAGTGAATATAAATTGGTACCTTTATGGAAAACAATAGGGCAAACTAACAATATAAAACTAACATATGGGGCGCCTGGGTGGCTCAGTCGGTGAAATGTCCAACTTCAGCTCAGGTCATGATCTTGTGGTCTGTGGGTTCGAGCCCCACATTGGGCTGTAGGCTGACAGCTCAGAGCCTGGAGCCTGCTTCAGATTCTGTGTCTCCCTCGCTCTCTTCCCCTCCCCCACTCAAGCTCTGTCTCTAGAGTCCCTGTCTCTCTCTCTGTCTCTCTCTGTCTCTGTCTCTCTCTCTCTCAAAAATAAATAAATATAAAAAAAATTTTAAAAAAAGAACTAACATATCATCCAGGAACCCCTCTTCTGGGTATAAACTCTAAGAAGATGAAGTAAGAATTCCAAAGAGGTTACCTGCACTCTAGTGTTTATTGCAGCAATATTCACCTTAGTTAAGATATGGAAACAACCTAATTATCTATCAGTGGATGAATGGATAAAGGGATAGTGATACACACACACACACACACACACACACACACACACAATTTTTTTTTCCAGGCTTAATAAAGGAGATTTTGCCATTTGTGACAATATGAATTCACCTGGAGAATATTATCCTAAGTGAAATAAGTCAGACACCAAAAGAAAAACATCTTACATTATCTTACTTATATGTGTAATATAAAAAAGTAAACACATAAAACCAGAGATGAGAATGGTGGTTACCAGTGGCTGGAAGGCGGTGGAATGTGGAGACGTTGGTCAAAGGGGACAAAGTTGCAGTGAGTAGGATGAATAAGTCTAAAGATATAATGTACAGCATGATGATCATGGTTAATAATTCTGTCCTGAGTACGAAAATGTGTAAAGAGACTAGATTTCAGGTGCTCTCAGTCATTACTTACAAAAAATAGTAGTGATTTGAGGCAAGGGTATGTTAATTAGCTGCACTGTAACCACTTCACTATGTGTATGAGTGTCAAATCACCATGCTGTACACCTTAAATTTATGCAATTTTTATTTAAAAAACAGTTGAGTGTACCTTTCATAGATATGTTTGAGATCACTTCCTTTTTATAGTAATAACCGTGGAGTGATTAAAGCATACAAAGACCAAAGTTAGGCAATAAGAAATTATGTCTTTGAAAATATTATTAAAAATCACACTGGTGAATTAGCACATCATCTAAGCAAATTCATTGGACTGTTTCACAGATACAACACTGGAAAGGAGACATTTTTGTTTTCATTAGGTTTAATAAATTCTACATTAATTTATTCAAAATTAATGAGCTATTTGGGAAACAAAAGAAAAGCTAATGTACATTTTCTAGTCTATCAATAACTGCAATAAATAAGTGAAAATTTAATCACATAAGCAACTGTTTTTACCTTTCCATATTAGCCTGAATTATTATTTTAATTTGAAGTTCAATTGGCAATTAGAAAACTATGTTTTGTGAACTTGGTAAATCACTTTACCTCTCTGATCCTTGATATTCCATTTAAAATACAAAGGAATAAAACTAGGTCTTTAACTTATGTGCTATATTAATATCTCAATAATTATGGTGAATACTTTAGAAGCTGCAGTAGGGAAAGAGAGAAAGAAAAGACAGAGGGTTCTCTATCCAAACCTTAATTCAACTTACCGAGTAAATCTGAATTTAATTATTATCAATAGCCATTTCTATTTGTACTGTCATTTCAATTTCTAAAGTTCTGTACTTTCCTGATACTGTTTTGATTGTTAGAGATGTTTCATCTAAATACCATCATGAAAAGCTAGATTCACACTCGTTCAGGATATTTACTGGTTTTGGTTTCATGGCTTAGAAAACCACAGTATGTTGTTTCCTGCCAAATTGAAGAAAAATAATAGTGCACACACTCCAATAAAGTTGGTTTCCACTAAGAATAAATAGTGGAAATTAGCACAAAATTTTAAATATTCTCCTATAAAAAAGATATTTTAAACAGCCAGTATAAGGGCACCTGGGTGGCTCAGTCGATTAAGCATCCAACTCTTGACTTTGACTCAGGTCGTGATCTCACAGTCACAAGATTGATAGTGAGCCCTATGTTGGGCTACATGCTGGGTGTGGAAACTGTTTAAGATATCTCTCTCCCTCTCTCTCTCCCTCCACCCCTCCCCTGCTGTTTCAAGAAAAGAAAAGAAAAGAAAAGAAAAAAGAAAAGAAAAGAAAATGAAAGGAAAGGAAAGGAAAGGAAAGGAAAGGAAAGGAAAGGAAAGAAAAGAAAACAGAAAAGAAAAGGGAAAAAAAAGGAAAAAACAAAAAAAATGAAAGCCAGTAGGGGTGCCTGAGTGGGTCAGTTGAGCCTACCACTTCAGGTCAGGTCACAATCTCACAGTTCGTGGGTTTGAGCCCCATATTGTGCTGGCTGCTGTCAGAGCAGGGTCAGCTTTAGATCCTCTGTCCCCCTCTCTCTGCCCCTCCACCGCTTGTGTGTGTGCACACGTGCTCTCTCTCAAAAATAAACATTTAAAAAATAAAGTACACAGCTGGAGTCATATAGAAATGATTTCAGACACATACATACAAATTTCATACATATATGTGTGTGTGTGTGTGTGTGTATTTTAAAGCCAGTATAAATGAATTTTGTATCATAAATCATTCCTGTTCAGATATTTTTTTAAAATTTTAAGTGTATTTATTTATTTTTGAGAGAGAGAGAGAGAGAGAGAAAGAGAGAGAAGGAACAGGGGAGAGGCAGAAAGAGAGGGAGAGAGAGAATCCCAAGTAGGCTCTGCACTTTGAGCACAGAGCACAATGAGGGGCTCGAACCCATGAACCAGTGGATCATGATCTGAACTGAAACCAAGAGTTGGATGCTTAACCACCTGAGTCATCCAGGCGCACCCTATTGAGATGATTTTTAAAAGTGCACATGCACACACACCCACAGATTATTTTAAAAGTATGTAAATTTTCAAACCTACAAAAAGACTGAGGTAATTTTACAGTGAACACATATGTACCCATGAGCCAGATTCCACAATTACTATTTTACCATACTTCTACTAATACATATCAATCCATTTATAGATTACTCTATTAAATCATCTTGTTTCTTTAATTTTTTGGATGCATTTCAGTGTAAACTGTTACAGCAGTGGAGTTAAATACATAACTATTCATTTTATTGACTGATGTGTGATATTTGTTTACAGTATTTTTTTTCTTTCGAGGTAAACTTTACAAAACTGAAAAATTAAGTGAGTGCACCTTGACAGATGCATCCACCTGTATCAAATTATAGAACATTACCATCAATCAAAAACATTCTCTCAATCCCTCCAGTTAACAGTCAACATCCCGATTTTTTTCCACCATAGATTTATTTGTTTGACCAAGAATCTCATATGAATAGAGTCATACTTTATATACTCTCTGTTTTCAGTCAGCGTAATGTTTTAAGATTCATCCATGGAGATTTCTGTATCAGTGAATGTGTTCCCTCTGCTCAATGACAGTATTTTATTGTTTGATTCTATCACCTTAAAAAACATATTATTTTGTTGATGGCTACCTAAGTAGTATTTTATTTAGGGCTAATATGGATAAAATTATTACACACATTTTTGTATAACTCTTTTTGTTATACAAATGTTTTAATTTATCTTTGATGAGTACCTAAGAGTAGAATTGCTTTTGCTTAATGAAGTGTGTGTTTAATATTAAGACATTTCCAGGCAATCATCCAATGTGGGTGTGCAACTCTACCTTCCTACCAGCAATGTGTGAGAGTTCCAGTCATACCATCTTCTTGGCCATTCATGGTAGTGATCAGTCATTTTAATTTTAGCCCAGTAAATGCATAGTGCTATCTTATTATGACTAGAATTTGCACTTTACTGATACTTAATGATACAAAGCCTTTTTCAGTGTGCTTATTAGCCATTTGTATATCTTTTTTAAAAAATTTGAATTTATTTTGAGAGAGAGAGAGAGTGTACAAGTAGAGAAGGTGCAGAGAGACAGGGAGAGAGAGAATCCCAAGCACACTCTGAACTGTGAGCATGGAGCCTGATGTGGGGCTCAAACTCACCAACTGTGAGATCATGACCTGAGCCCAAATCAAGAGTTGGATGCTTAACAGACTGAGCTACCCAAGCGTCCCTGTATATCTTTTTTTTTTTTTTTTTTACTGTGCTTATTCAATCTTTGCTCAATTTTTTATTCAATTGTCTTATCAAATTGTAATTCTTTTTTTTTTTCAACGTTTATTTATTTTTGGGACAGAGAGAGACAGAGCATGAACGGGGGAGGGGCAGAAAGAGAGGGAGACACAGAATCGGAAACAGGCTCCAGGCTCCGAGCCATCAGCCCAGAGCCTGACACGGGACTCGAACTCACGGACCGCGAGATCGTGACCTGGCTGAAGTCCGACGCTTAACCGACTGCGCCACCCAGGCGCCCCTGTAATTCTTTATACAGTTTGGATACCAGTCCTTTGTCCCTTTCAGAAATTACAAAATGTTAATATTTCTCAAATGTGACTCACCTATTTTTTTTCATGTTGTATTTTAAAGAGCATATACTTATTTAATGATGAAACTTGATTTATATTTTTTTTCTTTTATGGTAATTACTTTCTGCATCCTTTGGAAGAAACTTTTGGCTACCACAGTCTATGGACATGGGGTCCTATTTTCATCAAAATTTTATGGCTTTAGTTGTTATGTTGAGGTCTGTTATCTATATCAAATTAAATTTGTACATAAAGTGCAACTGGGGTCAAATTCTTCCTTCCTTCCTTCCTTCTTTATGTTGAGATCAATTGTAAATTTCTACAAAAATGAGGCTAAAAAGCCTGCTGGGATCATACTGATAATGTCATTGTATCTACACGTCAATTTTTTTTTTTTAATTTTTTTTTTTCAACGTTTATTTATTTTTGGGACATAGAGAGACAGAGCATGAGCGGGGCAGGGGCAGAGAGAGAGGAAGACACAGAATCGGAAACAGGCTCCAGGGTCTGAGCCATCAGGCAAGAGCCTGACGCGGGGCTCGAACTCCAGGACCGCGAGATCGTGACTTGGCTGAAGTTGGACGCTTAACCGACTGCGCCACCCAGGCGCCCCTACACATCAATTTGAAAGAACTGGCATACTAACAACATTGTGTTTCCCAGTCCATAACCATGGTATCTCTTCATTTGTTCCAATTTTCTTTATTTTTACTCAGCTTTTTTCTTTTATTTTGTCTTTCTTTCTTTTTTTTTCTTTGTTTCTTTGTTTCTTTCTTTCTTTCTTTCCTTTCTTTTTTGTCTAGTCTAGAGACAAGTTCTTTAAATTTATTCCTAAATTTTATGACACTTTAAGTAGAAATGCTTATTTTTAAGCTAATTTTCTAATTGCTGCTGAATACAAAAATGCATTAATTATATATATTAAATTGTAACAGAACTTTGCTAAATTGAATTGTGAATTTTAATATTTTTGTCAATGTCTTAACATACTCTGTATGAACAATCATGTCAAAAGTAAATAGAAACAGTTTTACTTTTTCTTTTCACATCTTTATGTCACTAAATTCAATCTCTTGCTTTATTTCAATTGATAAGGCCACCTTATTTGGAATGCTTAATGTAAGTGGAATAGTAGGCACCTAGTGATTTTTCTAATTTTGTCAGAAAAGCATTTCATACTTCACCATTGTATATGATTTTATTTATAGTATTATTGTAGATGTCCCTTATCAAATTGAGAGTGTTTTAATTCCATAATTGCTCAGGTTTTTCTTTGATCACTTATTAGTTTTATCATCAATGGCTACTTTTTTCCGATTATTTTTCTGTATCTTTTGAAATAATCATATGCTTTTCTTCCTTTATTCTATTATTGCAGTGAATTTGATTGATTGACTCTTTTGAATGCTAAATCAGTCTTCTGTTTTCATTTTTAATTGAGATATAACGCATACCACATACTTTAGTCTTTTTAAGTTTAAAAACACGTTGATTTAGTATATTCATATAGGTGTGAAATCATCACCACTATTTGAGAGTATTTTCAATGCCCTAAAAAAAAAAAATCCTGTATCCATTAGTAGGCACTCCTCATTTTCCCCTTCCTTACACAACTGGCAATCACTAATCTACTTTCTGGCTCCATGAGTTTGCCTGTTGTGAACATTCATAACAGTGGGATCACTAAACAATGAAGCCTTTTGTGCCATACTCCTTTCACTTAATGTACCATTTTTTAGATGTATACATATTATAGCACAAATCTGTATTTTATTCCTTTTTATAGCTGAATGATGTTCCAACATTGGATTTTGTTTATCCACTAATCAATTTTGGCTGTTTCTATCTTTGGAATATTATGAATAATGCTTTTGTGAACATCCAAGTATAAGCTTTCACAAAGATGTTTTTCGTTCTTTGTTTTTTTTGTTTTTGTTTTTGTTTTGTTTTTTTTCAATTCTGTTGGGAATGTACCTGAGTGAATATTCTGGGTCATATTGTAATTTTATGTTTAACTGTTGAAAAATTGCCAAACTATTTTCCAAAGTAGCTTCATTTTCTTATATTTCTACCAGACAATTTTGAGGATTTCCATTTCTCCACATCCTTAGCAAAACTTATTATTGTTCATCTTTGTTTTTTATAACCATCCAAGTGCATCAGTAGACATAGAGTACTATCTTACCATGATTTTGATTTACTTTTCTAATGTCTAATGATGTTGAATGTTTTCATGTGTTTTTTTTTGCTACTGGTGTATCTACTTTAGAGAAATGTCTATTCAGACGTTTTTCTGATTCTTAGTTGAGCCATTTATCCTTTTAGTGTTATGTGGGTAGGTATTCTTCATAAATCCTGAATAAAAGTCCCTTATTGTGTATTTTTCTATATATGTTTCTATTCTTTTACTTTAAACATAATTAATTTTTAGAGCAATTTTAGATTGATAGAAAAAACAAGCAGGAAGTACAGAGGGTTCTTATATGCTCTTTCCCAACTGAACATAGTTTCCCCTATTAATGTCTAGTATTAGTGGAGCACACTTATTGCAATTGATAAACCAACTTTGAGGCATTATTGTTACCTATGATACATAGTTTACATTAGGGTTCACTTTGTATTGTGAAATTCTATGGGCTTTGACAAATGCATACTGTCATATATCCACTATTATATTACAGTAAGAGTATAACTGATTTAAATATCCCCTCTCCTCCACCTCTTTATCCTTCTCTCTTTTCTCCACTTCCGATCCATTGGCAGCCACTATCTTTTTACTGTTTCTATAGTTTTTTTTTGTTTTTTTCAGAATGTCATATAGTTAGAACTATATAGCATGTAGCCTTTTCTTTTTATCTATATAATAATCCATTATACAGCTGTATCACAGTTTTTTTTAATCTATTGACCTACTGAAGAATGTTGATTACTTCCAAATTTTGGCAATTATAAATAAAGCTGCTTTCAAATATTCAGTGCAGGTTTTTGTGTGTATATAAGTTTTCAACTCATTTGGGTAAGTACCTTGGAGTGGGATTGTTGGATAACATGTTAAGACTATGTTTAGCTTTGTAAATGTGGGTTGTCTTTTCACATTTTTAATAGTATTTTTTGAAGCATGAAAGTTTTTAATGTGATGAAGTTCAACTTATCTATTTTTCTTTTGTTGCTTGCACTTTTGATGTTATATCTAAAAAAATCAATACATACTCTCATATCAGGAAGATTTATCTTTATGTTTTCTTATAAGGAACTTAAAGTTTTAGCTCTTAAATTTAGATCTTTGATTAATTTTGAGATAATTGTTGCATCACAAATCACTTGGCCAAAAATCTGTCAGTATAGGGTTTCTTTCGTAAACGTTATGTTGTGGAGAGAGTGGATCCTATCATATTCCTCCAACGAGTACTGTGTGTTTGCTTCACTTGTTAAAGAGGTAATTTATTTGGCTGAATTAGAATTGCAAACCTCTCAGGATGTCCTTTCAAATATTAGCTCAGCTCCTTAATCTTTAGCTGTGCCACTTGAATGGACCTCACAAACACAGGCTTAGGAGATCAACCAGAGATACTCAGGTGGAGTAGTTTATACACAAAATTTGTTCCCCCACCTCTGACTTGTTCCTTTTAAGGATTCCCTTCTTCCAATTTCAGCTGTTATGGTTGCTTTGAATTTGTGTATTATGGTATTTTCAGGCCAGACAGGCAGCTGATTTTCTGTGTTAGCCTCTTCAAGGAGAACTAATTTCAGTCTGCCCGTAGGCTAAATCTCATTTTTAAAAGGAAGCTTCCTCCCAATTACTTCCTGTTCCAAATGTTGAGTGCCCTCTAAAATGTGCCTGTATTGTTTTTGCTCTCATGTGTCTTCAGTTGTTTCAGGATTTTTGCTCAGCCTATAGTTGTATTGGTTTGATAGAAGTTTAATGGGCTACATCAGAGAATTTTGACAAGCAAATTAAAATTCTCAATGAAGTTAGTTATTCTTAAACTCCTTCAACTAGTTCTGCCTCTTCTTGTTGTTCTATGGGTCTTAAATCTCCCTAGTCTTCAGTCTTGGGTTCAGCCTGTATTTAGGCTTTTTTAAATTGCCTTGGGGCTCCAGAGCACTCTGCTCTTGATTTCAGTTCAGGTCCATGAACTCACGAAGGTAGGATCGAGCCCCATGTGTCAGGCTCTGTGCTGGCAGCACAGAGTCTTTTTGGGATTTTCTCTCTGCCCCTTCACCTCACACTAGTGCTGTACAAGGCACACACACTCTCAAAATAAATAAACATTTTTAAAAAATCACTTAAAACATACTGTTACCTAAATTTTCCCCCAAATGATCCATTAGTTGACACAATCATTTGTTCAAGGAGTTCATATTGACATCTTTTTTGAGGGTAGAACTTTTATGTTCTTATTTAACTTTGCTCAAAAGTATAGCTGTGGCTTCCCTCCTGACTTCAAATTTCTGAGAACCAAATGCTCTCTGCAATAAGAGTAAGTTAAAATTAATACTGAGTAAGACAATTTCCATAAGAATTTTTATGATTTGAGAGAGAAGTAGAGTACTTTCTCTGAATTCCAAACATTGATATATTTTTGCTGTCTAAATTACTGCAACTTTTTATTTGTATCACATTTACATTTTCTTTTAAGGATCTAAATGATTTATGTTTCATTTTATGTGGTCTTTGCAACCGCAACCCTGCCTTTCCACCTGCCATCAATTTAGAAACCATTAAAATATGGAGTCTCCAAATGTGATAATTGTCTAACTTAACTGCAGATATTTAATTTAATGAGTCAACACAAAGCCAGTGTTCTTTAAGAAATGCCTGAATTAGCTGGAAGGAGACCCTGTATAATGGTATGTAGCCCATAACTGTGCAGTGAGGGAACTTTTATCATATTGAACTCTCGCTAGGAAACTGATCTCTTGACAAAATATGGAAGAACATTCCATCCATTCAAATGGCCAGACTTAGAACAAAACTGTTTCCTAAAGCATTGTGATGAAAGTGGCAGCCTGCATTTTGTAGGACAGGGTAAGAGAGATGTTCCTAGTGAAAAAAAGAAAAAAAAGTAGAATAAAGGTTCAGTTTTCACTGTATGTGACAACAGTGCAAAAGATCTTTAAGAAATGCACACAAAAGCAACCAAAGCCAACGAAATACAGTATGACCCTTGAACAACCCAGGTGTTAGGGGTGCTGACTCCTGCACAATCTAAAATCCACATATCATTTTTGACTCCCTAAAATTATCTGTTAATAGTCTCCTATTGACCAAAGCCTTATCAAGAACATAAATAGTTGATTAACATGTATTTCTATATGTGTTATATACTATATTCTTATACTACAGTAAGCAACACAAAATGAAGAAAATCATAAGGAAGAGAAAATGTTTACAGTACTGTACTGTAGTTATAAAACAACAACAAAAAAATCTAAGTGGACCCACACACTTCAAACCCACAGGTCAGCTGTAGTAGACACACAACATTTGCTTTTAAAGTCTAAACTCCAGGAAGGGGAAAAGCTGTTAGTGTTCTGTATGTGGAAATCAAAACATTCAGGTGGAAAATGAAGGAATAAAAATGTATGAGCATTATTTCCTTTGGAGATTGGCTTTGGAACACACAGGATCTGTATGATATACTAAATGCAACTGTTCTTGTGTGTACATATACATACATGCACATACATACGAGCTTTTCAAGCTTACTGTTTTGTTAACCAAATACAGTTTGTATCTGATATGTGAAGTCAGTCTTTCTCCAAAAAGATACCAACCAAACAAAAAATAAAACAAAACAAAACCACACAAAAAAAGAGTGCTTGCTGATTTAGGACTTTCTGATTTAAACAGTATTAATGCTTGGGGCGCCTGGGTGGCTCAGTCAGTTAAGTGTCTGATTCCTGATTTCATTTCAGGTGATCATCTCACGGTTCGTGGGATCAAGCCTCTGTAGGGCTCGGTGTTGACAGAATGGAGCCTGTTTGGGATTCTCTCTCTCCTTCTCTCCCTGTCTGTGTTCTCTCTCTCTCAAAATAAATAGACATTTAAAAAATAGTAGTAAAGGTCAATTTCAAGTATGTCTCACATGCTAATGCCCTGTGTGACACTTCTTTCACACACACACACATGTACATACACAAACACACACACACACACACACACACGCACCTACAAACACAGAGTGCTATGAAAATTGGTAATTATCTTTGAGAAATGTTGCATATTTTATTTTCCTCTTAAAGATTTATAATGTTGAAGAACATGTGAAAAGCTTTTGCATCAAGGAAAGTTGTTAAAAGGTTGTCTTCCTTCCTTCCTTTATACCTTTCCTTTCCCACCAAAATAACACCTATTAACATAAAAACCTCTGGGACACTTTTTAAGAGCACAGGTACAAAAATAATGCAATAGATACACATCTAAAAGTAATGTATTCTAGCTGACTATCGCATCCAAGACTCCGGTGCCCAAAGATAAGCTAAGTAAACATCCAGTAATGATCTGCTTGTTGCTCCAAAGACTTAAGGTGATGCATCCAAATACATACATTTCTTGACCATTTTGGAGGAGCCAAAGAAGAATTTGAATAATACGATCCCTTGAAAATGCAAATAGGGAATTCCCTTTATGAGGCAAAAATATGTCTCAAAATTCCTTTTTCTTTATGTATCCCTGGAAGTCCCATTTATGGACCAAGACAGCTGTCCTTAGCCTCTTTTCCACTACCAAGTCACATCGCCATCTCTTCCTGCGTGTGCAGAATTACCATATGTCTCCCTAAAAAGTTCGTGTGTGCTGTGTGTGTGCTCATCCCACTACGTTTCTCTGCTTTTCCCAGGTAGATTCCTCATTCTCTCCTTATGTATGTAAATGCATATCACCTTGTTTCTGGAAGTCTGTTCCTGTTTGTCTTCCCATTCCCACTTCTGTATATTTCCACAGATATGTGAGTTCTAGAGCTACTTGGCTGAGGGAGGGCAGTTACTTGAGGCGAGGGTAGGGAGAAGCTGTGACAACTCAGATATGTTCTCCTGATACCAGCAACCTTCAGACTTTTTTTTAACATTTATTTTTGAGAGAGAGAGTGTGAGAGCAGGGGAGGGGCAGAGAGAGGGTGACAGAGGATCTGAAGCGGGCTCTGCACTGACAGCAGCAAGCTGGATATGGGGCTTGAACTCATGAACTGTGAGATCACGACCTGAGCCGAATTTGGATGCTTAACTGAGTGAGCCACCCAGATGCCCCACAACGTTCAGACTTAAAAAAAAAAAGTTGCTGAATTATGACTTAGAATGTTGTTTCAATTAGTGTTATAACGGGTAGAGCATTCCAATTATTTAAAAAATAATAATTTTGGAAGAGAAATAAAATGAATCCAAATAATTAGTGTCACAAATGTGAAAGGTAAGCTCCTCTGAATTAAGGAAACACACATTTAGCCATCTGAAACATTAGCTAAGCATTCGCTACAGAGAGAAAAGATTTCTTTGAATAACATAAGTTCAATGAATCCTAATGCATTTGGTACTGATACACATTCTTTCAACAAGTGATCTCACACTGGTGGTCAGGAGTTCCAAATCACAGGCCACTCTGATCTTTAATTGATTTGATTCTCAAACAGTGGCTGAAAGTCAAGAGCTAACAAGGTTGAGGTTGCCTCTATTGGGTATTGTGAATTTCCTCTGAACTCTTTTGTAATAAACCTGTATTTTTCCCGGGGTGAAGTATCTTTTGATCATATATAATTGTGATGGTTTTAGCTTTCAGAAGTGAAACAATATTGCTCCTGATGTTGTTGAAAACATGTGGATCCTTTATATCTCACCAGGGACTCATGCAATAGTACTTTTTCTACTTTATAAAAATACATTGAGGGCGTGTGTGTGTGTGTGTGTGTGTGTGTGTACATGCATGTGCATGCGGGAGTGCTCATCTCTTTCTTTAAATATATGATCGGTGGCTTTGTTTGGAGCCACCTTATTTCATGGGAGTTCCCATTTGTGTAGATTTTGTAATTTGGCAGTGGCAAAGGGGTGAATGTAATTCATAAATCAGAATCTGGCCCATTCTTCCATTATCTTCTTCTTTTGCTAAGTCTTCCCTTGCTGAGTCTCCTTCCCTTTCCTTGCTAAATTTCAGTGTAATTCTGTGATATCCAAAATTAGGAAATAATGAAGATCTCGAGAATGATGGTACTTCAGTAAAGTCATATTGATTGTGATGCCATATATCAAGGCTCTATTCATTTCTGGAGATACTTTTAAAAATTGTTTCCTTATCTTCAAAACATAAAAATTAAAATAGCAAATTACTAGTGCCATGTGGAATTATCTGCCAGAAATACCTCACATTGTGTCAATTCACCTCTAATATCCAATCTGTTTTCCACAATTCTTATGGGCCTCAGGTGACTATCATGATTCTATAAGAGAGGAAAGTTCATAAAAGAACGAGGCTGCTATGCCGTGTTTGGAAGGCAGGGGGCTATAAATTAGTTACTTGTCCTAAACAGAAGAGCATTCTTTGTATGAAATAAAATTTATGCATAGAAAATATGTAAATCCATATTTTAAGAGGTAGTATATCACATTTTTCATGACACTAGGTTTTAAAACCAATGTGCCTGGCTTAAAAACCCCTACAATGCCTCCTACGAGGCATGCGACCTCAGACAATTCATGGACTTAGTCTGCCTGAGATTTTTCAGCTGTGAAATGAGGATAAAATGAAAATCAGTTATTATTTTGTGAGGAGGAAAGGGATACAAGCCCGTGAACACACTATAAATACTGCCTGAACATAGTAGGCACTATCTAAGTGCTAACTGCTGTCATTACTGTTTCTGTTGTTATTAGTAATATATGGAAATTTTTGTATTGCATACCCTATTCTGTGACTTTTATAAGTTTAAAAAAAATCACCATCTACACCAAAAATCCCCGATGGAACATGGCAGTAACTTCTGTGTAGATGCAAAAATTCTGTCTATGGACATGGGCTGACCACCAAACTTATGTTTTTCCTCTCACTTATTACCTAGATAATATAAATAATTCAGAATCACCAAAATACATTGAATTTCATAAGTTAAAATAGCCATTAAATCTTCTTAATCTTGAAACATCCTCTGAATACACTTTTTCCAAAAATTTTTCACAATCAAATGTGTTACAACACATATAGTTTATCATTGAAAATTCCACTCAATCCTGACCTTCAATACTTGCATAACATTAACCTTTGAATAGCAAATTACAGACACATCTGGAAGCATGAAACAGTAATATTCACTCAAAAGTACGAATTGTGTAGTATATAACATATCTTGGAAGAACTAAAATTGCTAAAAGCTACATATTTAATTATGCATGACCTGAATACTTTAGGAACAAATTTAATGTGTTCAAATAAGCACTATTTCAAAGAGTACTTTGGAACAGAAATGTAAACTGACATCCCCTTTTGTGACTTATTTTCTTACTCAATAGAACTTTACTTCCAAAAAGGAACATGAAAAAGATCCACTTAGTAGGTCACTGTTATTAGAAAAAAATGCAAATGAACAACTAAACCTCATTGCACAAATCAAGCTGCCTACTCTCCTGGGCATTATTCAGTGCTTGGTTTAATATTTTCCTAACATTTTAAGAGTTTTTCCAATTAAATATTAATACTTTTCTCAAAGAGAAAGAGAGATTTAT
The DNA here is from genome assembly GCF_018350175.1 of Felis catus. Taxonomy (NCBI): domain Eukaryota; kingdom Metazoa; phylum Chordata; class Mammalia; order Carnivora; family Felidae; genus Felis; species Felis catus. The sequence continues at coordinate 39,951,850 of NC_058382.1, forward strand.
TATCCTAAAGAGATGGTAGAAGGGAGGGATAGTGATCTGTGTCAGCAGTTAGAATGAGGAACTGAAGAGAAAGCTTCATTAAGGAAAACATGCTGAGCCTACTTTCTCTAATACACTAAAAAGTCTCATGTAGAAGCTCGTGCTTAAGTGTATTATGGAATTAAATAAAAAGTCCATATAGTTTCCAAATGTTTGACAATACTGGGCAAGAAAGTCCTCAAACACAGTATCAAACCACTAGATACTACAACATCCAAATGTTTGGACTATATTTTAAAAAATAAACATATATACACATGAACAAAAAACGTCCGACTTATTAGGCATCTTCGCATCTCAACATACCTGGCGATAAAGAGTTGCCCACATGAGAAGCTTAACCTCACATTAATGCCTACTGTGTTCGATTCCATGGCCCACCCTGCAGTGAACCTGAAGCAGTGGAGTTGCACAGGTTGAGAAATCTCAGCTAATTCTCTTTCGGGGACATGACATCAGCTGAAATGAGTTCCCTTGACCAAAGTCACATCCCATTCCTGGGGGATCAATTTACTAATCTATGTGGGGTATAAAGATCTGGCCCCCGTGGCCATGATTCAAGATTCAACAATCTTTGAAAATCCATTCCAGCTCAAGTATCTCAGGTTGAGTTGCTGTGCAGCTGAAGTTTATGTCAAGATAGGATAGACTACTCTGCATAACAAAGAATCCCAAATCTCTGTCACTTTAAGAGTATAACATTTAGTCTGTCTTGCAAAAATAAATAAAATGTTAAAAAAATTAAAAAGGGGGGCACCTGGGTGGCTCAGTTAAGCATCTGACTTCGGCACAGGTCATGATCTTGCGGTTTGTGAGTTCGAGCCCCGCATTGAGCTCTGTGCTGACAGCTCAGAGCCAGAAGCCTGCTTCAGATTCTGTGTTTCCTTCTCTCCCTGCCCCTCTCCTGCTCATGCTCTGTCTCTCTTTCTCTGTCTTGCAAAAATAAATAAAATGCTAAAAAAATGTAAAAAAAGAGTGTAAGGTTTAACGGCACAATTACCCATGCTTTCCCCTAAAATGGGAATATGTTCTCTTGTCATTCTCACTGTTTATTCAGCTATCTGGGCTACCTCCATGCTTTACTCAAGCATTCCATAACACAGTGTGTGCAAAGTTACCAAGACAAAGGAACAAAGATGCAGGAGGCAAGATTTCTTGAAACAGTCTTTGTTCCAGAGTGACTGGTACTACTTTAGATTATAGGGCATAATTCAGAACTAATTACATGGCCCCAACCCAACTGCATGGGAAATTAGAAAATGCATATGGATAACTGGTGAGCCATGAGCAAGTATAAGATCTCTATCCAGCAGTTACACAATTCCCTCTGCCCGTACTTGTCCAAGGAAAGTCAGGATCTGTCACTCAGAGACATATTAGGTAAGGCACCCCAAATGTAGTCTCTAAATGGGCAAAATAGTCATACTGTTTCTTTTTTTCCATCATATGTACAAATAAAAAGTACTTTATTTATAAAAATAGGATAAATTATATCTGTGAACTTCAGTATATTCATCTGTCAAATAAATAAAATATAAGGCCTGTCAGTCAGCTAGAATTTGACAGATAAAATTCTCTCCAAAGGAAAAAAAAAATGAGTCTTCATTATTTTAGTTAGAATTCCCTTTTTTTTACACCTAGGGACATAGACTTTTTTCTTCATTATTGCTAATACCCTAACCTGAATGAATATGTAAAGAGAAAACCTTGACAAAATATCATAGAATGAGGCTCAAAACATTATTTGAAAATAACTTATGATATATATATATATATATATATACACACACATATATATATATACATATATGTACTATATACATATATATACACACACATATATATACATATATATATACTATATACATATATACACACATATATACATATATATACAATATACATATATATACACATATACACATATATATACATACATATATGTGCATATATATATATGTGTATATGTATAGACACACACACACATATCAGGATATACCAGATTTTGAGGAATACATATATATCAGGTTTTGAGGAATTCTTCTTGAGTATGGAAGTGTATGCAGCTATAGGAAACAGAGCCTAAGTTTTCAAAGAAGTCTACTTGACTGAGGGAGAAGAAACTTTCCAAGCAAATCTTATTTCTTGATCTGTCCTAGAAGGTAGGCTTTAACAATTGCCAGTATTGGGTAACATTCTCCACCTAAGTCCAAATATTGGTTCTGTACCTCATGGGCAGTATAATTTAGCCCAGGTTACTTGACCTCTTAGGGCATCAGTTTTCTCTTTTGTGAATACTAAATGATACCACCAAAGTTACTAGTACATAATAACCACATAAAGGCAAGTTCCTAGGTAAAAACTTCCCCTCTGCCATATCTAGGCTTCTCAAATGTAAATTCACTGAGCTTTCAACCTGAAAGCTTAGCTCTTCATGAATGTTTAGAATATTATATCATACTTATGGAATTAGTATGTCTACTAATTCTGTTCATACTCCAAGGACTAGTATGTTCCCTACCCAAGGACCCATTTGTTTCCCTACAAATTTGAAATATAGTGACCAAACAAGCATTATTCAGATCCATACTAAACTGTTTACCAACATCCTTTGGGGTCAAACCATCTTGGGTTCCCCAAAGTTGACTTTCTATTCCCCACAACATATTTCTTCTTTTTCTCTCCACACACTGGATCAACCCATAAGATTAGATTTCTGCCAGATTTGCTATTTCCCTTCTTATTCTGTAACATCCTTCTTTGTAACTAAAGCCTACCCTATACTTTCTCCAGAAGGCTAACTTCCTTGTCATTTGGTTTCTTTATGGGAAATTAGAACTGTAACCCTGCCTGATTTTAAGACATGTAGTTAACTTACACAGTCCTGGTCCCAATCATGATCTGTGACATGTTTCATTAGTATGTCCCATTCTGGTAGGACTGAGACACAGTTTTTTACCTCCATATTTATTTGTCCAATGTCTATTGGAGATATATGCCATTGGGCATACTTCCATTACTTTAAACTTAACTAATTCAAAAATAAATTTGTAATCATATTTATCATTTTTCATCCTGGTGCACAGCTTCACCATGCAGTGAATTACATAATGCAGAGATGTGTGGGTCTTTCCCTTAGCCCACATTTACTCCAACATAAAACTATTCATCTCTCCTACTAAATATCTTTCAAAAGCTCTTTCTCTCCAGCCTTATTATCAGTCCTTAGCTTAGATCACTATACTCATAAACAATATCCTTTAACAAGCACACATCTGAGTAACTTGCTTCAGTTTCTATGCTCCCCAAATGCCATTCATTGGGCATACTACATCCAGTCTAAGCCTTGTATTCCTAATCATATTATCCCCTCTTCCATGGCTTCCCACTATTCTAGGATATGTTTTATTCTTAATAAGACTGACATTGTCTTTTCCAGTCTGAATTAGTTTATTAAGTCACTTGTTTTCTCCCCCACTGACTCTCCAGCCACAATGTACTCCTTTATTTCCTAAAACATGACTTATTTACTCTCACTGGAAAGCCTGTGCAAATTCATTTTTGCCTCCCTCATCTTTGCTTGACACCTCCTTATCCATTTAGTGTCTGTACAACTGTTTCTTTTTTATTGCTCCTAAAATGACTAGAATATTTGGTTCTGCTATTAATTTCTAGGGTACACTATCATTTTCATAATGTTTTTCATATTTCATTATTTTTAAATTTTTTTAATATTTATTTTTGAGAGAGACAGAGAGACAGACACACACACAGAGACAGAGACAGAGAGAGAGAGAGAGAGAGAGCGAATGAGCATGAGTGGGGAAGGGGCAGAGAGAGGGAGATACAGAATCTGACGCAGGTTCCAGGCTCTGAGCTTTCAGCATACATCCCAATAAGGGGCTCAAACTCATGGAACTGCGAGATCATGACCTGAGCCAAAGTCAGAGGCTTAACTGACTGAGCCACCCAAGCGGCCCCTATCATATTTCATTATTAATTCTTGTTCAATTTTCTCTTTCCTACTGGTCTGCAAGTTGTAGCATGGCAGACTTTGTGTTTGTCCACTTGCTGCTAAGTTCCCAGAAAATAACATGGTAAAAATAGTTCCTGTTGAATGGATGAATACCACAAATACATAGTTCACACAACTTCTTGGAAACTGCTCACTTCCATGTGGACAATTGTCAAGAACTGAACCACAAAGTACAAAATAATATTGTGTAAGTGTGAAAATATGCGTTTTAATGTTATTTAAAAACTGGCTTTATCACTTACAAACTCTTATTTTTTAATGTTTATTTATTTATTTTGAGAGAGAGGGAGAGAGCGTGTACAAGCAAGCCCAGGAGGGACAGAGAGAGAGGACAGAGAGAGTCCCAAGCAAGCTCTGTGCTGTCAGGGCAGAGCCCAACAC